>NC_133828.1:38576558-38731245 GCF_047830755.1 Zonotrichia albicollis
TTTGGATTCTGGCAGGATCAGGATGAGGATCAGGGATCAGGATCAGCAGGAGGTTTTGCCTGGATTCTGGGGGGATCAGTGCAACAGGAGGTTTTGCCTTGATTCTGGAGGATCAGGATCGGTTCAGCAGGAGGTTTTGCCTGGATTCTGGCAGGATCAGGATCAGGATCAGGATCAGGATCAGGATCAGGATCAGGATCAGGATCAGGATCAGGATGAGTTCAGCAGGAGGTTTTGCTGGATTCTGGCAGGATCAGGATCAGGATCAGATCAGGATCAGGATCAGGATCAGGATCAGGATCAGTTCAGCAGGAGGTTTTGCTTGGATTCTGGCAGGATCAGGATCAGTTCAGCAGGAGGTTTTGCTTGGATTCTGGCAGGATCAGGATCAGGATCAGTTCAGCAGGAGGTTTTGCCTGGATTCTGGCGGGATCAGTTCAGCAGGAGGTTTTGCCTTGATTCTGGAGGATCAGGATTGGGGATCAGGACCAGTTCAGCAGGAGGTTTTGCCTGGATTCTGGCTCCTTCCTGCCCCACACATTCCTGGCACCATGGCTCCCAGCAGCCTCCCAGGGGGCTCAGCCAGACAAAGCCCCCTGGTGCCAACAAATTCCTGCACAGCAGCAAAATGCCTGATGAACAAATTAACAATCCCTGGCTGCTGGCCACCCGTGCAGCAGGCCCCAGCTTGCAGCAGGAATTGCTGCCCCATTTCGTGCTCCGGATGGCTCCAAGGTGAAAGGGAGCTTTGTCCCAGAGCCAGGGATGCCTCAGGCTGGCCAGCAGCTCCTCCTGCTCAAAGTCTTGGTGCCAGGACAAAGGCAAGGGCTGGGCACCCCACTCTGGGCTCCTCAAGGCCTTGGCCAGCTCCCAGCTCCAAGGGGAAGGGGGGAATTCTGGTGTCTCACTGCAAGTCCTGAGCAGGGACACACCCTCTGGAAATGCATCCAGAGAACACTATCCCCTGTTATTGCTGTTTTTAGGGATTATTCTCCTTGTTCACAATTCTCCCATACTGAACTGTGTTCCTATCAGCAAACTTATTGGGGCAATAAACTCTAGAATTGCCAAACCTCTTTGCAACATGCTGAAATCCTAATTGTAGGTCTAATATTCGCCTGGGAAGGAAGGAAGGGAGAAAGAGAGAGAGAGAGAGAGAGAGAGAAAAAGAAAGAAAGAAAGAAAGAAAGAAGAAGAAAGAAGAAAGAAAGAAAAGAAAGAAAGAAAAGAAAGAAAGAAAGAAAGGAAAAGAAAGAAAAGAAAGAAAAGAAGAAAGAAAGAAAGAAAGAAGAAAGAAAGAAAGAAAGAAAGGAAAGAAAGAAAGAAGAGAAAGAAAGAAAGAAAAGAAAGAAGAAAGAAAGGAAGAAGAAGGAGGAAGAAGGAAGGAAGGAAGGAAGGAAGGAAGAAGAAGGAAAGAAAGAAGGAAAGAAGGAAGAAAGAAAGAAGGAAAGAAAGAAGGAAAGAAGGAAAGAAAGAAGAAGGAAGGAGAAGAAAGAAAGAGAAAGAAAGAAGAAAGAAAGAAGAAAGAAAAGAAAGAAAGAAAGAAGAAAGAAAGAAAGAAAGAAAGAAAAGAAAGAAAGAAAGAAAGAAAAGAAAAGAAAGAAAGAAAGAAGAAAGAAAGAAGAGAAAGAAAGAAAGAAAGAAAAGAAAGAAAGAAAGAAAGAAAGAAGAAAGAAAGAAAGAAAGAAAGAAAGAAAGAAAGAAAGAAAGAAGAAAGAAAGAAAGAAAGAAAGAAAGAAAGAATTTTTGGCCTTTTTCCCAATTTTCCAATTTCCCATTTTTTCCCATTTTTTCCCCAACAATCATTTCCCAATTTTTCCCCCAATTTCTTTCCCCCATTCCCAATATTTCCCCAGTATTTCCCTTCCTTTCCCTGGATGACCCCAGTGTTTTCCCTGGCTGGACAGCAGGGATGGTGCTGCACGGCTGTGGGGGCCAGGCCAGCAGGTCCCCAAGCTGGTTGTCACCCCAGCTCCAACAGAAGCCAAGGAAATCCCCAGCTCTGGAAATTCCCGCCTCTTCTAATAAACTGAAGGCTGCTGGTTTTTCAAGACAGAAAATCAGCACCAGGCACAGCCTGATCCCAGGGCAAAGCCTGGAAAGGAGCCGCTCTCCTGCCATCCTCCCTGAATTTCTGGGTGCCCCTGAAGGACCATTATCACTTACAGCACATTTCCCCAAAGGATTGGCCCTCCTGCTTCTCACTATCCTTCCTTTTCACACAATTTAGGCTTGAAAAGTTAAATCATAGTTTGCCAACCCAGGCAGGAGGAAATTGCTCTTATTAAGCCAAGGCTCTGCTCCTTGGTGAGTTCAGTGGTCTTGGAGCAAAGCTGTAGAAAACCACCTCAGTATGTGTTGATCCCACTGCTGGTTCCCAAGGGATTCCTGGGTGAGGGGGAGACTCTAGGGCACAATTTCCCTGTCCCAAAATCCCCCCAGTTCACCCTGCAGGCAAAAGTTTTGATCCCATGAAACCACAGAATGGTGTGGGTGGAAAGGACCTCAAAGCCCATCCAGTGCCACCCCTGCCATGGGCAGGGACAACCTTCCACTGTCCCAGGCTGCTCCAATATCCAGCCTTGGGCACTGCCAGGGATCCAGGGGCAGCCACAGCTGCTCTGGGAATTCCATCCCAGCCCCTCCCCACCCTCCCAGGGAACAATTCCCAATCTCCCATCCCTCCCTGCCCTCTGGCAGTGGGAGCCATTCCCTGTGTCCTGTCCCTCTATGCCTTGTCCCCAGTCCCTCTCCAGCTCTCCTGGAGCCCCTTCAGGCCCTGGAAGGGGCTCTGAGCTCTCCCTGGAGCCTTCTCCAGTTGAACATTCCCAGCTCTCCCAGCCTGGTCCAGCCCTTGGAGCTCTAGGGTAGCTCCACATCCTCCTGCTTTGACCCCAGGGCTGGACACAGCTCTGCAGGTGGGGTCTCACCTGAGCAGGGCACAGGGAGAGAATTCCCCCTTTCCTGCTGCCTAGGCTGTGGGATCAGCCCAGGGCATGGGATTTTCTGGGCTGCAAAGGCTGGGTCCTGCTGAGCTTCTTAGCCAGTCCTTCTCCTCAGGGCTGCTCTCCATCCATTCCCCAACCAGCCTCTATTCCTGTATTCCTGTATATTCGTATTTCTGTACTATTCCTGTATTTCTGTATTATTTCTGTGTTATTTCTGTATTCTGTATTCTTGTATTTCTGTATTATTCCTGTATTTCTGTATTCCTGTATTTCTGTATTATTTCTGTATCATTCACGTATTACTGTATTTCTGTACTTCTGTATTTCTGTATTCCTGTATTTCTCTATTTCTCTATTCCTGTATTTCTGTATTCCTGTATTCCTTCATTCCTGCATTTCTGTTTTTCTGTATTCCTGTATTTCTGTATTCCTTTATTTCTGTATTTCTGTATTACTGTATTTCTATGTTATATCTGTATTTCTGTGTTTTATCTGTATTTCTGTAATATTTCTGTATTATTTCTGTATTTCTGCATTTCTATATTGCTGTATTCCCGTATTGTTCCTGTATTCCTTCATTCCTGCATTCTTGTATTTCTGTTTTTCTGTATTCCTGTATTCCTGTATTTCTGTATTATATCTGTATTTCTGTAATATTTCTGTATTATTTCTGTATTATTTCTGTATTATTCCTGTATTATTCCTGTATTATTTCTGTATTCCTGTATTATTTCTGTATCCCTGTTTTTCTGTATTCCTGTATTTCTGTATTTATCTGTATTTTCTGTAATATTTCTGTATTATTTCTGTATTATTTTCTGTATTATTCCTGTATTATTCCTGTATTATTCTGTATTCCTGTATTATTTTTTTATTCCTGTATTTCTGTATTCCTGTATTTCTGTATCTCTGTTTCTCACTGAGCCGTGCAGCACTGGGCTGTAAATTCCTTCTTCCTGCCACGTCACAAGCAGCAGCAATGAGGGATGCAGTATTCCCAGCCTTTTCCCTGCATTCTGTCCCTCTTTCCCCACCTGGAGTGCCAGCCAGGTGCAGCAGTGCCGGGCTCAGCCCGGTGGTGCTGGGATGTGCCTTTCTGGAGACCCCTCAGTGTGGAGCATCCCTCCACGTGCATTCCTCCTCTCTCCAGGGCATGCAGGGTGAGCAGGGAGCTCAGGAGAGGTCACAGCACCAGGTGGGGACAGAGAAAATGAGATTTATGGTCCTGGGTGAATCACAAGTGGCTCAGCTGCTTTGAGACCCAGGGCAGCTGAATGGCTCAGGTGATTTTGTCACTCTGTGGCCCTCACTGTTCTCTTCTGTGTTGTCCCCTGATGGTAACAGGGGTGAGAATTTGGGAAGAAACCCCTCCAGCAACCTGCAGCAGCCACCAAACGGACTTGAGCTCAGGGGTCATTCCAGAATCCACTCCTGGGAAAGGCAATCCTGGGAGCAAGCAGAGCCTCTGCAGCCTGCAGCACTTAATTCCACAGGAAGCTGAGGAGAAAGAAGGGAAAAAAAAACCCCACCAGGAAAAAAAGAACATTTCTGAGCAATGTTTGCTTCACCACAACTGCACTGCCATCCAGCCTCCAAAAATCCTGGAACAATCCTACTCCTGTGTCACCTTGTGTAGCTTCTGGAGCTAAACAGCTGCTTTTGGGAGGGATACTGCCCTGTCCTGCTCCATCAGGAAACCAAAGCAGTGCATTTATCCTGTCCTTTCCTGCGGTGGTTTCTGGCAGCAGTGAAGAGGAGGAGTCTACACACATCTGCAGAGCCCTTCCAGGCCCAGGGAGCAGCCAAACCCACAGGTGTGAGGGTGTTCACAGGGGTTCTTGGATCAGGGAAGAGACTCCATGTTTCAGAAGGCTTGATTTATTATTTTATAATGATATTACATTGAAACTACACTAAAATAATAGAAGAAAGGATTACATCAGAAGGCTAGCTAAGAATAGAATAGTAAAGAATAACAAAGGTTTGTGGCTCGGCTTTCTGTCCGAGCCAGCTGACTGTGATTGGCCATTAATTAGAAACAACCAACATGGGCCAATCACAGATCCACCTGTTGATTTCCACAGCAGCAGACAACCACTGTTTACATTTTGTTTCTGAGGCCTCTCAGCTTCTCAAGAAGAAAAATCTTGAGGAAAAGATTTTTCATAAAAGATGTCGGCGACAGCCAGGAAAGGAGCTCAATCCTCTGGGATGCAGCAAGGCGTTGGAAAGGTGAAATGGGAGATCCAAGCAGAGCGAGATGGAGCTATGGATGGACTAGAAAATCATGGAGAAGGAGGAGGAAGAGGGAGGTAGGGAAGGGAGCATGTCAGCACCAACCAGATGAGGCAGATGTGGGAAAGACAGATGGAAACTCTCTTCCCAATGGAAAGGTGCTTCCATCAGGAAGATTTCCTTCTGGCATCAATCAGGGACAGCACAAGGCATCCATGCAAGTCCAGTGCTCCTAACTGGGGCTCCCAGAACAAGATGAGCCACTGGGGAGGCTGCTTGGGCAACTGAGCTCCATCTCTGTGCCCTGGCAGAGCTTTCCTGCAGGAAGCTCTGTATCCCTGAGGGAGGGGACAGGGGCAGGAGCCAGCCCACCTCGGGAGGAACAACAATCCTGTCTGGACAAGAAAGAGCCCGGGGCTCCCAGGCTTGCCTGCAGGATCTGGGAGGGTGTGCAGGGATGTTATCACATTCCAGGCTGCAGAGCTGATATCCATCTTCCCCCTTCACCGGGCCTGACCTCAGCAGAGGCAGGGGCTGTGCCTGCTCACTCAGGATGACTAAAGCAAGGTCTGATCCAGCTCCTGCCAGCCCAGGATTGCACACACACCAGGCTCCTGCTCCAAGAAAAGGGTTGGGGGGTGGACTTTGGCAGCTCCTCTTTCTCCAGATCAGACACAGCCATGTGAGAAATGACCTTGCTTTGTTTTATTGCTGTGCAGAGAGGGTGATGTTTGTATTCAGTGTGGCCATCCCATGCCAGGAAGTTCCACCACAGGGCTTCAAAAAGAGACTGGGAAGATGAAATTTCACCAACTTTTAATGGGGTAGAGATGCACAGGGATAGCCCTAAATTGGGTGCAAAGAAATAGACCCCTTGATTTTCAATGTTCCTCTCATGCTAAAATTCCCTCCTTTAGCAGCTGAAAATGCTGCTTTTATGGGATAACATCAGAAAGTGTCTTCCTGCAGCTCCAGGATGCTCAGAAGGTAGGAAAGGTTTTTCAGCACTGAGTTTTCACAGCTCCCACCTTCACAAGTCCCACCTGAAACACAAACCAGCCAAGGCTGGAGTGCTGGGCTGTTGGGTGACCCCCAGTACCACAGGGCTGGACTGGTCCCTGTGGAGAATGCACTAAGGGACAAAAAGAGTGTAGTCTGGGCAGTGTGCAGGCCAGGGCCAGCCTGGTAATGAGGCAGCAAATTCCCACTCCAGAGCCTGCCTGGGAAAAGCAACTCAGGAGGAGCCTCACTTACATCAGGCTGGGCCAGAAGTGTCTCCATGTCTGGAGGGAGAGCTCCTGGCTTGTGGCAGGAGGCCAAGTGACTCAGTTGTAGTGGGTGGGGGCAATGGGAGAAGGGGATGTGGTCAGGGAGCAGGGCATGAGTCACCAAGGAAGGGCATCTGCTGATAACAGCTGGATAAACTCACAGCAGAGACGTCAGGTCTACTGGGGAGAACATCCCAGCTGGAAGCCAATCCCAGCTGGAGGCAGCAATCCCAACAGGCAGAGCAAGGGAGAGCTGTGAGAGCCTGGCATGGGCTTTTCCTGCTTGGCAGCTGCCTTGGTTTGAAAAGAGAGGTGTCTGCTAAGGAAGGCAGGAGCCTCCCCCAAAATGGAAAATGTGAACCCCTGTCGGATCTCAAGATTTCAGTCCTGAGATGCTGAGCCTCCGAGACCAGCTTGGGGGTCTCGGGACTCCTGGAATGTTGCCAGAAGTGTCTGGTAGCTGGACTTTAACCCTACACAGGAGACGACAAGGATGAGGGCTTCACCGGGTGAATGGTGAAGGGATTAGTTAATTAGAGAGTGAGACACAAGGTTTAAGATTTATGTACAGGGGGGTTTGGAGGAGTAAGATGGAGGAATTGGGGTGTGTCCTGTCCTCCTTCTGTTCCTCTTCTCCTCCATCTTCTTTGGCCACGGTGGCACCTTTGGATTGGTTATTACTAAGAGTACACCGAGTTATAAGAATAGATGGTATTGGGGAAAAATGATAAATATTGTACACGTCACAAAGAGTATAAAGATAGGTGCCTGCCCCGGAGGGCAGAGACAGTGTGCCCATGGCTGACTGCTGAGCAGATCTTTGTTAGGCTGAAAGAACATCTTTTAGATAAACAATTAATAAACATAAAACCAGAAAGAAGAACTGAAGCCTCTTCTCGTCCTTCGATACGCGGGCTGCCCCAAGGCCACCCCCGGGCCTTCCAGGCCCCTCAAACAGCCGAGATAAACCGGACAAACCCCCTGCCTCCGAACTGTTATAGGTTTGAAATTAAGGGGCTCTCAGGCAAAGATACGTGAGCAGGGATAGCAGTTCTTTATTAGGAAAGGAAAAAAAAAAACCCCAAACCAAAGCAGTAATACAAAACAACAGTGACAGAGTGAGAATATGGCCTGACTCCCCGTGTGTCAGGTTGCTGGTAGCAGCCCCATTAAAGGGTGGCTGCAGTCCTCCTGCAGAGACAGGTGTGGTTCTGCTGAAGCAGGGATCCTGTAAAGGGTGGAGTTTTCCTCTGAAGATCCAGTGGTGGTGTAGATTGGTCTGATCTTTCTCTGGGAATCCAGTGGGAAAGGTGCTGTGGTGTTCCAACTGTCAGATTATATCCAGGAAGGAATGCTTGGCTCCTCCCCCTGGGCGCAGCTTCTCCCAATGGGATGATGGAATTCTATCAGTCAAGCAGTGACACTCAATGGCCCATGAACACAAGATATTTCCCCGAGGGAGGACTGGTTTGTGGGAGAGATAAAGAAAACTGCCCAATGAAGAGAAGAGAAGAGAAGAGAAGAGAAGAGAAGAGAAGAGAAGAGAAGAGAAGAGAAGAGAAGAGAAAACTGCCCCACCTCTAACAGATGGCAATAGAACACACACCCCCAGCCACATCTTCCACCCTAAGACAGCAGCTCAGCTGCTGGGGCTCAGGATGAACATTTTCCATGGCCTTGTGTCTTGCATTCCGTAATTTCACCATTCATCTGGACCTGGAATCAGCCTTGTTCCCTGCTCTATTCCCTGTTATATTGGTTCCCTATACACGGTCAGACAATTCCCTCCCATCCCACAAGGCACCAGTCCTGCAGACTCCTCTGTGGAGCAGTTTCCTACAGGAATGCTCTTGGGCAAGAGAAGTGGGACAGCACAAATCAGTTTGCACTCTGCTGCTGCCTCCTTTCCTCCACCACCCTCAAAACCTCAGCTCTGAGCAGTCACTGAAGAAAAAGAGGGAAAAGGAAAGGCACAAAGGAACCACCTTCACCTGGTGGGAATGACACAGGGGGTGCAACCTACAACTCTCAGAAATGCCCCTGGCAGCAGGGTGAGGAACCTCAGGAAGAGATATGGGCCAACATGTCCAGCGAGGAGACCAAGGGTGAGAATTCACTGCCAAGTCCCTGGAACACTGGTGTGTGCTTTGTGCTTTGTGGTGGTGCTCACCAGCCTGGGAGGCCATGGAAAAGCACACACTGGGGCCAGGATTCCTGCTGGATCCTTTACCACACATTAGTCAGCACCGTGGAGAATAAGTGCAGCCAGAGTGGGATCGTGTCTCCATGACCTAATCCCTGCTCTCCACCGGTGTCCAGCTCCCATGGAGCTGAAATCCTCCTGCAAACCTCTCCTGCCCTCCCTGGGAGCTGACTAATGGGATGTGTCATGGTCACAAGGCTGCTCCTCTGCATGCAGCACTGCTGTGGCACTTCCCCTTCAGCTGGGAAATTGGAGAAGCAGTGTCCACGTGGCACAGGAGCAGTGTGGGAAGAGGTGCCTGGCTGCCAAGAGCAGCTCTGTCCCTCTGTGTCCTTGGGGACTCATCCAGATTATCCTGGTGCTGTTCCACATGCTGGACCCGTCGCTGAGAGAGCACCAGATTATCCAAGGGATGTGTTCTCTGTTGCTCACAGTGCCAGGGAGAGGGAGAAGATGAAGATGAGGCCATGGAGAGCATCTTTGGCACATGAACTGGGGTGAGACCAAAATTCCTGAGCATGGGGAAGCCACAAACCACCCAGCTCAGTCAGCAACACATGGGGACATCAGTCAGCTTCCCTGCAGGGAAATGTTATCTCCCCATGATCCTGTGGCAAGGAGGAAGGGATGCATGGTCAGGAGATGGGCTTAAGAGCAAGCACAGGCTAGGGAGAGCTCAGGAAATGCAGCTTTCCCCTCATCCCTGTGCCTTGGCATGCAGGCTGACCACATCTGTGCAGCTGTGTCACCCCAAGCACAGAACCCAGACACTGCCATTGCCAGCAGGTTTCCTTGTGCTCTCCTGGGTTAGGACCTGAAGGGATAAACATAAGGCCTCCTAAAACTCATGACCTGATGACTGTACAGGCACTTTATCCATCCAGGGCAGATTTCAATTATTGGGGTTTTTCCCCCATGCCCTGCCTTGAACAGAGGAATAATCTGTGATTTGGAGCAGTGCATCCTTTAACTGTGTATCCTGGAGCAATCCCCCATTTGCTTCCAGAAGCTGCTAGTGAACGTTTTCCTAAGAAAAAAGGCTCCTGCTGCTTCTACCTCTCCCAGTGCCTGAAGTTCTCTGTCTGGATGTGTCCATGGCCACACAGACCCAGCTACATCCTGATCCTCCCATCTCAGACTGGATCATGGAATCACAGCACGGTCTGGGTTGGAAGAATCCTTAAAAATCACCCCACTATCCACAGGTTTCACTATCCCAATTTGCTCCAAGCCTTGTCCATCCTTGCCTTGGGCACTTCCAGGGATCCAGGGGCAGCCACAACAATGTGGGCAAAGGAGGCTCAGTTACTTAGAAGAATAATCCCATTAAACACTACACACCAGGAGTGAATTGCTTTATGTCAAGCCTGAATTTGCCAACATGTGCTGTAAATGAATATTTGATTAAGGTAATAACCCCGGTGCAAAAAAAGAGATTTACATTACCACCTTTGAGCTGAACACAATACCTGGTGCCTGCATGTTGCAAAAATTAGACCCTCCCCCCAAGCACTCGGAAGCAACAGGAATCGCAATTGTGGGAATCACAATTGTGGGAATCACAATTTCCCACTTTGTGGGAAAGCCCACGGGGCAGAGGGAATTGCCAAGTGCTGCTGAGAGTGCACTTCTCACCCCAGAGGCAAAGGGTGAGCAGTCCTGAACCTCCTGCAGAGAGCAACCCCACCAGTGCAGGGATGTTCCAGCATTACTCCTGGCACTGGGAGCACTGAGTTACACGAATTAATTACTCCAGCATTACCCCAACTCCACAAAAACCAGCAGGATAATTCCCTTGCCCAGGCAGCCCTAATGATGCTCCTGTGTGGCAAGCTGGGAAGGGAGGGAGCAGGGAGATTCCAGGTTTGGAGAGAGGCTGGAGCCAGCGGAGATGGCTGGAGGAGATGTCGGTGCGGGCAGACAGGTGTGGGCACGGATGTCAGCCAGGCTGGCAAAGGAAAACCAGCAAAATGCAATCAGCTCCTCCCTGCCAGCCTCCAGCCTGCCCCAGGGTGCCCTTACACCAGGGCACTGCTCCCATGGCATCACTGATGGGTTCTCAGACTGTACCCACAATCAGCTTTCCAATTCCAGCATCCCCCTGTGCTCCTCCACACCTCTTCCAGCTGTTCTCCACAAGCTGTTTGCTGGACAAGTTGTAGCCAAAGCCTCAAAGGGAGGCTTTAGCAGAACCTCCCTGTCTGCTAAATCCATCTCCCAGCACTGCCCTAGCAACATCCTCCTGTGCCTGCAGCCATCCTGCAATCAGCTTCTTCCTGTTCCTGTGGCCATTCACACGGACCAGAGTGCAGCAAATGGGCCAAGTTTTATTAATAGGGATTAAAGAGATGTTGTTGGCAGATAAAAGATGCAAGCACACTACCCTGCATGACATCACGTCGCTCTGCTTCTCCTGACGGGCCCCAAGGCCGCTCCATCCTCCCTGTGGGACATCCAGGTCCTCTCCGTCCTGTGCTCTCCACAGCCTCAGCTGCAGAAGTGATCCATGTTCTCCTCCATGTGAGCCCAGCTGATTAGGAAAGATATTAATGAAGTCAGCTCCATTAATGAAGTCGGTTCCAAACTGAGTCCCTGAGCGCTTCTGTTCACCTCTGAACACATCCTGTTGTTCATAGTGCTTCCAGCCCACCTGAAATTTCTGCAGCAATGCTCAGGTTGGCTCCCTTCTTCATTGGAAAGGAAAATAAGTAAATTCCTTATCAATGAAATGCATTTTGGCTCCACCTGCTCAAGCTTGTGATATCAGTTAGATTTTTTATTGAGTTTTTCACTTGTTCAAAACAGTGTCACAACTCACCTTGACTAAAATCAGTCCTTCTGTCTGAGGAGGAGGCCAGAGGAGCCAAAACCAGGGGTAGAGGCTCAAACTGGACACCAGTCCATGGCTTTTGCTGTGGGTGGCAACACCTCTGTGTAGGAGTCAGTGATTATTTGGGCAAGAAAATTCCCCATTAATGAGCTTTTTGCTTTTTAAAAATGAGCCTGAAGCTGGGTCTATAAACAGAGAATTAATTAATGGGCCCCATTCAGACTCAAGCGCTCAAAGATGTGTTTTTTTGTGTGAAGATCATCTCTGGCAGAGCCAAGGTCACCCCATCCAAATCAGAACACATCCAAAACTCTGCTAAAAGTCAAACCAAATCTCCCCCATGCTGGCAGTGACAAGCAATAACACAGATTGCTGCTGCCAAGAGAAAACCAGCAAGGAAAAGAGAATCATGTGTTTCACGGAGAAAAAACGGGGATCTTGACTGTTTGGAAGTCAGCAGCACTGCTGATTGGTGTCCGAGAATGTGTGGATGTGGCACCTGGGGACGTGGTTTGGTGGTGGATTTGGCAGTGCTGGGCTGGACTTTGTGGACTTGGAGGGCTTTTCCAGCTTCAATGATTGTGTGATTCCCACAGAACAAGAATTCCTCAACCCCAAACCCTCCCAGACTGAATGGTGACACCGAATAGGGGTGTATTTAACCACAGAGACATTGGTTAAAGCCCACAGACATCATCCAGAACTGTTGAGTCTTTGCTTCTTTTAAGGATAAACTGTCCAATTAAGAAATGACACCTAAATTATTTTTACTTTTAACCCAATAACCAACCACCTGTGCCCTGCAATGGGGACCTTTTTATCTAATTACACAAAACCACCCAAACCCGTGGAGAAGAAGGTGAAGAAGAAGGAGAACATGAAGGACTAACCTCTGCCCTTAAACCTCCATCTTGCTTTATATATTTATTACCATATTCTAAAGCCTTAAACTCTAAGTTTTCCACCATGTGATGTTACACATTTCTATTCAAACTCCACACCCACAATCCCAGTGCTTTTACTCAATTTTAGCCCAGTAACCAACCACCCATGCCCCACAATGGGGACTTTTTTATCCAATTACACAAAACCACCCAAACCCATGGAGAAGAAAGTGAAGAAGAAGGCAAAGAATGTAAAGAAGAAGGTGAAGAAGAAGAAGAGGAAGGACTAACCTCTGCCATCTTGCTTTTTTCTATATTGCTATATTCTAAACCCTTAAACACCTTGTGATATCACACACTTCTATTCAAACTCCACACCCATAATTTTAGTTCTATCATTCAATTTTGGAAGCCTTCTCCATGGCCTCAGGTCAAATGTAGTGTTCTCTTTGGGGTCAGCACCTGTCAGCACAGAAAGCCTGAAATTCTCAGCAGCCAGGGTTCCAACACAGAATGTGGCCAAAAAAGCCGCCAAGGACAAATCCGTGTGAGCCCTCAGGGCCTCTGCAGCCATCCCTTGGGAAAGGGCAGGGATAAGGGCATGGCTGGACAGCACAGGACAGGAGGTTTCACTCAAGAACAAGCAGATCCAAATGTCCTGAGAGAGAATTTCCCAGGAATTCATTGTGGGACGTGTGTGCTGCCACCCCAGAAGCATCTCAGAGGCAGCTCCTTCCTCGGGCACCTCCCAAGCACTCACAGCTCCCAGCAGGAATTCCCACTGGACACAGAGAGAACAACTCAGCACCCTGGAGGCCAAAGGGAGCTGCTGAGCCTTTGGAGATGCCCACAGTGTCTGCAGGAGCTCCCTGGGTGCTGCAGAGGAAGGAGCAGGAGGGTTTTGTGCCTCACCTCCCACGGCCAGGCCCAGCGCCGTGATTCACCCACGCTCCCCAACCTGCCAAGGTGTGAGTGCTTGGGCGCCTTCCAGGCTCTGCCTGCCTCTGCCTCGGCATCACAGCAGGCTGGAAGTGATTCCTGGAGACGGGGAAGGAGCTGCCCCAGGCAAAATTTTGGTGCATTAAATGTCTGGTGAAGCCCCGTGAGAGACAGAAGCCAAATCAATTATGAGTTGAGGCCTGATGCCCTTCTCCAGCTTTATGGGAATTTCCACCAACCTGAACTAGGAAAACTGTCTTGTTAGGAGGTGATACAGGAGTCAGCATGGAGGAGAGAAGCCCCAAATGTTTGAGGTGCCTCAGAGAAGAAAGCAGCTTGTCCTGCTTTTTTTGATGGTTTTAAAGATAAACAGAGATCACCCCAGCCTAAAGCAATGCCCAGACGAGGAGACACCATTGTTGGGAAGGATGAAAGTTTGACAAGGAAGTCTCACAGATATGTATGATTGGCAGAAAGATTTTTGAATGTAGAATCTGAAGAAGAAATAGAAATGAAAGCAAGTTTTGATGCAGAAGAAAACAATTGCTGAGCCAGTCTTGCTGGACAACCAAGGAGCCAAAGGGTGTGTTAGTTAGAAGGGATTTTTATGGCTTAGAGCAAAGGATAAACCCACCCCAAACAAGAAGATGTTTTTACCAAGCAGAAGGATAGCACAGACAAACAAGGCAGCAAATGTTGCAAGTAGAAAAAAGGTCTCAGAATTTTCCACTGCAAGAAAACTGAAAAACAACTTCTGGCTTAAACTGTAATGTGCTGACTTTTAGTGATTGGAGAACAGTAACATGAATATGGTAGTTACAGTAGTTATGATAGGCTATAGGTAAAAGTTAAGGTATAAATTGGTTCTACTGTGTTAAGATGCTCAGCAAAGAAAAGTATATAACGCATTTGTAACCAAAAGAAAATTATATAATGCACTGTAACCAAAAGAGAAGTGTTTAATGCATTGTAACCAAAACCAAAGGGTCTCCAGGCCTGCCTGCAGCTGGAGCTGACAGCTGTGGGCACAGCTCTGTCACCCACAACCCTGGGTTGCTGGGACATCTTGGATACAATAAACTGCATTTTGGAGAGCCCCTGGAGTCCCACATCCCTCATTTCAGCTCTTACACACCATCCCATAAAGGTGAGAGCCAGGAGGGCAATTCCAGCAGCACAATGACAACCCTGGCAGCCTTTCCCTGGGGTTTGATCCAGAGGCCATTTCAGTTCAGGACACAGAGACTGCAGGGGTGATGTGTTTATTACAAAGCACCCATCTCGTTTGGCCTGGCCTTCTGGAGGTGTTGAAACACTCAGTCCCTCCCTGACCCCTTCAATCACGCAATTCCAGAATCCATCTTTGACTGCCAAAAGCCAGCATCCAAAGAGGACAACCCAGCTTTCCCCGTGTATCTCCATGAAAACAGACTCCATAAACTGGGATCAATCCAGTGATCTCGACCAGCTGCAGCTCTGGGGGCCTGGGAGAGGGGCCCTGTGCTGCTGCCACCAGCACCCAGCACCTCTCAGTGGGCAGCTCTGACCTCTGGGAGCGTTATCCCCATTTCCAGAAGAGGAGTTGCCACGGCAACAAAAATGGTTTGCATTTTTAAATGCTTCCTCAAGGACGTCCATGAAGGAGGCTGATGATGAGGAGAGCACAGGGATGGCCCCAGCCCTGGACGTGCAGGTCTGGAGCGAGCCCTGGTGTCCATCCATGGATATTCTGGAGTGCAAGGGCATCCTCTTCATCCTCCCCCTGCAGAGAAAGCTGCCTGCATGTGCATCATGGAAGAGAAGATCCAGGCAGGAAAACTGTTACTGGCAGCTTGGCACAAACAGGGAAAAACAACCACAGCCTCACAAAAAAACCCAAAAAAAACCAAACAAAAAAACCCAAAAAACCAAAAACCAAAACCAAACAAAAAAAAAAAAAAAAAAAAAAAGGGGGAAAAACCCAGAAAAAAGTCTTTTTCTCCAGAAGGTACTAAAATTGACTCCACTCTTCTCATTTAAATGGACAAGGACATTCAGGCAGCACTCGCCAAGTTTCCCTCCCGAAAAAGACTGGCAGAGAAAGTCCTCTGTGGGATAATTAACTGGCTGGCAGGCAGGAAACAGAGGATAAAAATAAGTGGAATGTTTCCGATGTGGAAGGAGATAATCTGTGGGATCTCTTCCCATGAGTGCTCAGCGACTCACGGATCACAGAGCCACTCCCAGGCAGCCACTGGGGCACGGCTTTGGGTGCCACCAGGGCAGAAGGGAGAGCTCCCAGATCTTGGGATCAGCACAGAAAGTTTGGCTTTAAAGGGACCTTAAAGCCCATCCCATTACACCCCTTTGCCAGGGTATCTGTTGCTGATTCCCTGAATTCTGGGGCTCAGGCTGGGCCCTCCCAGGGGTCTCCCCTGTCTGTGGAGAGCCTCCTGGAGTGGTCTTGTGTAAGGAAAGAGAGACCCACTGGATTTTTTCAGTCTTCAGGTTCTTGTTTATTATCTTATCTGAATTTTTGCACCCTGTCCACACCAGGCTCAACGCAGCACAAAAATGGCCAGCAATCTCTAGGTACAAGGTCTTTTAAAGATAAACTATTCAATTAAGAACTGACACCTGGATTATTTTCCCTTTTAACCCAATAACTGGTCCCAAAGAGCCCACAATGCCGATTTTTCCACCCAATTACAAAATGCCACCCAAACCCATGAAGAAGAAGAAGAAAGAAGAAGCATGAAGAAGAAACCCAGGATGACACCCTGTGCCCTCCATCTTGCTTCCATCCACTACACACTAAAAATCCTAAAACCTGAATTTCTCACCAAGTGATATGCCTGCACTACTCTCTATAATCTGTTTCACACTTTTGTAGGTTCCAATCTATCTTGAACTGTAGGAAACTTTCTCCATGAGTGAGGGTCAAAGTCAGTGCTCCCCTGGAGGTCAGGGCATCCCAGAGCAGACACAGAAATATTCCCAGTGCTCTGGGTTTCCACACCCCCTAACACCTTCCATTAGGCCAGGTTGCTCCAAGCCCCATCCAACCTCCAAGGTGGAGCATCCCCTCTTTTTAAAAAAAAATTATGTTTGGGACACTGAGATGGATGGGGACAGAGAAAAAAGCAGCAACTATCAGGTTTAAACCCAACATTTGAGCTGCTAATTGTTTTTAAATCCCCACAGTGTCCTGAAGGTGTTTTGCTCAGGTGAGAATCATTTCACCATGCCTGGGATGGATGCAAACAGTGCAGATTGTGCATGTGCCCATCCAGGCAAACTCCAGCTGGGATGCAGAGCCTGCACCCACCTGCCTGCCTCCTTCCCATGTCCATGGATGCCTCCCACCCTGCCAACCTTGGAATTATCTCCTGGCTCTCAAACCAAGCTGGAGCTGCTGCAGAGAGCCTCTGTGTGACAGTGTTCACAGGGGTCTCAGGTTGAGGGAAGAGACAAGGATCTGACTCCATGTTTCAGAAGGCTGATTTATTATTTTATGATATATATTACATTAAAACTATGCTAAAAGAATAGAAGAAAGGATTTCATCAGAAGGCTAGCTAAGAATAGAATAAGAAGGAATGATAACAAAGGTTTGTGGCTTGGCTCTCTGTCTGATCCAGCTGAGCTGTGATTGGCCATTAATTACAAACATCTAATACGGGTTAATCAAAGATGCGCCTGTTGCATTCCACAGCAGCAGATAACCATTGTTTACATTTTGTTCCTGAGGCCTCTTGGCTTCTCAGGAGGAAAAATGTTAAGGAAAGGATTTTCATAAATGATGTCTGCGACATGTCTGTGAAACCACACCCTGCCTACGTGGACTGCACGGTCCTGCTAAGGACTCAGAGTCTTTCTGTGCCTCTGGCTGGGCCAGTGGTGGCTGCAATAATTACAGGGGAGCCTGTGGGCCTCGGGAGAGGCACAAGGAAAAGACAGACTCTGTGGAAGAGGAGCTGCATGCTGTGGGAGTTAATAATGCAAAATAAAGGGAGAGCTGGGTGTGGAGAGGGTGAAACCTGCTGGAGAGTCAGAGCTGGGCAAAGGCACCTGGCAGGGGACACTGGTGGCAGTGAAGCCATGGCCAGGCCAGGAGAGGTGTGTGGGACAGCTGGACATGCAGCAGGAAAAACACAGATCAGGCAGCAGCATTGGCTTGAAGGGAGAACAAGAGTAACACACGAAGGACATGGAGAGAGCCCAGAGGAAGCCATGGGAATGCTCAAGGGTTGGAGCCAGGTTGGGAGAGCTGGGGGATGCTCACCTGGAGGGGAGAAGGGTCCAAGGAAGATCTCAGAGCCCCTTCCAGGGCCTGAAGGGGCTCCAGGAGAGCTGGAGAGGGACTGGGGACAAGGCATGGAGGGACAGGACACAGGGAATGGCTCCCACTGCCAGAGGGCAGGGATGGATGGGAGATTGGGAATTAGGAATTGTTCCCTGTGAGGTTGGGCAGGCCCTGGCACATCATGCCCAGAGCATCCCTGGCAGTGCCCAAGGCCAGGTTGGATGGGGCTTGGAGCCACCTGGGACAGTGGAAGGTGTCCCTGCCCATGGCAGAGGTGGAATGGGATGAGCTTTAAGTCTATTCCACCCCAAACCATTCTGAGATTCTGTGATCCCCAAGCCTGACTGTGGCAGAGGCCACGGTGGGAGCTGTGGTTTGGAGTTTTGATCCTGTCAGCCACGTGCACTGCAGCATTGGGAATGTCCCCAAACCCTGGTGGCTTGCTGGAGATGTTTTAATTGGTCCCAGGTGTTTGTTTCCTTCTGTTTTCTAAGCTTCCATGGTTTGAAAGCTTCCTTCTTCACCAGCAGCCCTGGTTGCAAACCTTTTGGGAAAAAAAAAATGCCCTTTTGCAAGGGCTAAGAGCAGATATTCTGTGCACTGCTGTGATTTCAGAGCCGAGATTTAAAACCCAAGCAAACAGACAAAATGCTGCAGACAGGGAGCTCTGGGCTTTGTCAGGAACAGGCCTGGTATGTGGGAGAAAAAATCTTCCTCTACCAGTGCAATCTACAAGTAAGCAAACCCCCAGAGGTCCCCAGCCCCCCAGCACACGTGTTTCTGTCTGTCCTGCTGCAGAGCTCCACATCTTCCCTCCTCCCACCCACCGTCTGTCCCTGCTGCAGCTCCCAGCCTTTCCCCAGGGCCTGCTCACCAAAGGATGCTCTTCCCCAACAGAATCACTCTCCTCTCTGCTCAGGAACGCTCTGACACCAGAGCTGCTCTCTTGGCATCACTGAAGTTGGAAAAGCCCTCTAAGATCACTGAGTCCAGCCTTGTGCTGCCAAAATTCATGGCTAAACTGTGCTGCCCAGGCTCTGATTTTTGCCTTTCCATCTGCAAAGAGATAAGCACTGAAGCAAAAGTTTTGCCATCAAGTCACTTTTCTGCCTGTGTTGGTAACCCCACACCAGAGGTGTTGGTGGAGGTGGAAGGGTTAAGGCAGGCTGGGGACAAAAGCAATGGATTTACTAAATGAAGCAGAAAATCCCACTGTTTTCTTTCCTGCCCTGGCTGGAAAACATTTGCCTACTCTCCTCCCGACTTCCATCAAAAGCCCTGCAGGAAATCAAACTGTTGGAATCTGCTTTTCTGGCTGCAGTGGTTTCTAACAGGTCAAAGCATTTTTTAGCCAGCAGCAACCTCCTCTTCCTCCTCCCTCCTCACCTGCCCTGGCAGGGGTTTAACACCCATCCCTGATCAACACTTTTCCTCCCCCTGCCTGATCCACATCAAGTTTTCCACCCTTAGGAATGCCCTCAAGGTGCCCTCAAGAGAATATCCATGAGGAATTCCTGCATCCCCTGTGGGCTCTGAAATTGCCAACTCCTGCCGGCCACCAAGTTTTTCCAAGCGCTTGCAGGAGAAATGGAAAGTTCATTTCCAAGGAGAAGCAGTGGGATTCCTCACTCCCTGTGTGCTTCTTCCTCTGCTAAAGGAGCCATATGGCAGCACTTAGCTGCACTCACTATGCTGGAATGGCTTGGCCTTCTGGCTCTCTTCTCCAAGGCTGCCCAACTGTGCGATTGCCACCAAGCTGCCACCTGCCTGCCTGGCACTCACTGTTCCCCTCCCCGGGCTCCAAACTTCTGCAGGCAGCTCTGGAAGGCTGCAGTTCATTCCCAATCTTGGATTTGGAGTGGTCCACCTCGGTGTGACCACCCACAGCACCGTGGTGTAGGCAGGTGTGTTCCCTCCAGGTCACAGCCTCCCCATGCTCTGTGAGTCAGCATTCAAAGGCAGCTCCTCTTCCTCCTCCTTTTCAGACCCCATCATGTGAGTTCTTGTTATCTCCTTTGGGTCAGGAGGCTTGAGGATGATTTTTCCCGTTTGGCTTCTACCCTCTCCAAAATGAGTGAAATCCCAGGCAGAAAAAAACAAAAGGAAAACTCAACAAACCTGATAAGGGGTTCAGGGGAACACCTGGCTGTTCTGTGTCACATCTGAGCCCACGTTCCAGCTCAAACCATGGGAAGGGCACCGTGCTCTCCTCTGCCCCAGGAGCACCACAAAGTGTCCACAGGGCTCCTGGGCAGGAGTGATGGAGCAGAAGCTGCTCCTCTCCTCTTGGTCACCTCCTGCAGCCAGCTCTGCACCTGTGAGGAGCACCTTTGGCACCTCTCAACATAGGATTCTCCTCGGGGTGTCCTGTGCAGGTTTAGGAATTGGAGCTGATGATAATCCCTGTGGGTCCCTTCCAGCTCTGGACATTCTGTGATTCTGTTCCTGTGTGTGGGGCAGACAGATCCAACAGGGATGGTCACAGACCTCAGCAGCTGGAAACAGCGGGAAAGGGGAGCCTGAAGGGCTCTGAACATAAATTCAACCTCAGGAAACGCTGTAAGAGAAGCCAGGCAGGTGTTAAATCACAACAGCAGGTATCTGCTTTAAGATCTTTTACACAACAGTGGTAACGATAAAATCCAGGTTTTTGCTTCCCTGTCGGAGAGAACAAATATTGGAGCCACTCACCATTACAGGGAGCAGGGTCTAGATGGGCTGGAAGGAGAAAACCAAGATTTTACATGGAGCAATAAGATTTCATATTAAAGAAAAAAAATCACATTTGGTGTTAAATTTGATATAGTTGCAAGGTGAGGCTCGCTTCACTCCCAGGAGGGGAGATCCCCAGTGGATCTTTGCGCAGTGGGTTTATCTGCAGCTTAAACAAGCAGATCACTTCAGATTAACCCAACTCCACGTCCTGGGGTACCTGGGGTGATTGCAGTGCCTGTGCCAGGCTGGGGCTGTCTGTGCTGCTGTGTCAGCCTCGTGTGTGACACATCCTCCTGCTCTGGAGAGAAGAATGTGACTTGGGGGGTGTCGCAGACATCTTTTATGAAAAATCCTTTCCTTAGGATTTTTCCTCCTGAGAAGCTGAGAAGCCTCAGGAACAAAATTTGATCATTGATTATCTGCTGCTGTGGAATGCAACAGGTGGATCTTTGATTGGCCCATGTTGATTGTTTCTAATTAATGGCCAATCACAGCCCAGCTGGCTCGGACAGAGAGCCTGAGCCACAAACCTTTGTTATCATTCCTTCCTATTCTATTCTTAGCTAGCCTTCTGATGAAATCCTTTCTTCTATTCTTTTAGTATGGTTCTAACATAATATACATCATAAAATAATAAATCAAGCCTTCTGAAACATGGAGTCAGATCCTCGTCTCTTCCCTCATCCAAAAACCCCTGTGAACACCGTCACAGGGGGGAACAGAAACGTGCACCAGGCAGCTCCAGCTCAACTGACCCCCTTCTCCCTGGGCTCTGCTCATCCAGCTGCATTACCAGAGCTCATCATTCCTGCCCCAAGCTCTCAGAGTTTGCGGGGACACAGTCAGAGCACTCAAAGGGGAAGGAGGAACCTCTCCCCTGCGGGTGAAAGCCAGGCTCAGCCTCACAGAGGTGGTGGCTCAGCAGAGCTCTGCAGGATCCCTGCCAAGCACTGAGTGTGCCATAGGATCAGGGGCTGCTTCCCAGACAATGCCAGGAGAGCGCCCATCAATCCAGCTCGCTTTGCACAAAGTCTTTATTTTTAGTGCTCAGAGCGAGCGGTACCAGATTGGCAGCTTTATAAATAGAAGACTTCTATTTATCCTGCAGTCTGGGGAGCGCCGTGCTAAGTCACTCTTACGACCTCAATAAATCCAGATGAGGTGCTCTCGAGGCTGTGTCACCATAGAAATGACATCTCCTCTGTGTTCAGCACAGCTGGGGCGGCTGCTGCCCCTGTACCCCCGCACGGTGCCCTCGGATGTGCCACGGTGTGACACAAGTGTCATTCAAACAGGACAGGGCATCCCACCCTCAGAGCCCTCAGCCCCGTCTGAAAGGTGATTATAAGCCTTACATTTTGGGGATTTGAGGGGATTTGGGGACAGGGAGCATCACACTCTACCCCATGTCCCTGAGTGATGGCCAGAGGCTGCTCAGGGCAAGGTTCAGGAAATCGTGGTGCCCTTGACCCCATGGCAAAACACCAGGGCTGGGAGGGAGAACAGGGGGAAAAAAGGGTACAGCAGGAAAAAACAGTGTGGTTTGAATGGATAACTTATGTGCCATAGTGAGATATTGCTTTCCTAAGAAGCTGACTGTCACCAACAATTAAAACACCAAATCAGAATCACAGAATGGTTGGGGTTGGGAGGGACCTTAAAAATCATATCGTTCCATGGGCGGGGACAGCTTCCACTATCCCAGGATGCTCCAAGCCCTGTCAAGCCTGGCCTTGGGCACTTCCAGGGATGCAGGGGCAGCCACAGCTGCTCTGGGCAGTGCCAGGGCCTGCCCACCTTCACAGGAGCAATCCCTAATTCCTAATATCCCATCCACCCCTGCCCTCTGGCAGTGGGAAGCCATTCCCCCTTGTACTAAGTCCCTTTCCAGCTCTCTCAGAATCTCTTTAAGCTCTGGGAGTCTACAACCTCCCTGGACTCCTAATAATTCTTTCCCTCTTAAAAATAAAAACAAAACCACCATCCTCTCCAATTCCCTTCCACTCTTCCACTTGTTTTTTTTTTTTTTTTTTTTCCTTCCAGTGAGGGGTTGCTTCATTTAGTCTGTGGCATTATAACAATTCCCAGCACGACAAGCATTTCCTAGTGGTCACACAGCTGCCTTTGAACTGGTTGTGCTGGTCCCAGGGACAGCGAGTGCTCCTCCTGCTCCTCCTTTCAGGATGCCTGCTCCCAAATACGCCACCTAATTCCTCATGCATCCACCTGAGCCCATGCACTCCTCCAAAGCCCAGGCCTGCTGCATGCCTGGACACTGACTGGTCTTCCTCTAGGCTCTCAGCCAGGGAAGGGCAAGGGGAAAAGGTCTGGAAGGCTCCAGTGACCCTGGAATTGCCTCTGTGGGAACCAGCCTGTCCGGCTGCCGGGAGCGAGGGCGCTGGGAAGCGGAGCGGATGAAAGAGCAGAGGAATTCCAGCAGCTGGAGGTTCCTGATCCTTTCATCTCGGGGAGATTTGCTGCAGCTTCCAAAGCTGGCAGGCTGCAGCAGTACAAGCTGCTTGGCTCAGGCACAGCTCTTTGTCTGGGCAGCTGCTGGGCAGCAGGAGGAAGGCTCTGGATTGGGATGAGCCTGCCTGGGCTGCCCACAAGAGCTCCATCCTCCTCCTCCTCACCTGACCTAGAGCGGGGTCTGCAATAAGTGCAGAACCCCCCAAAAGTGTGAAAAGATGATTGTGGAAAGGAGCAATCTTATTAATGTCATAATATCATCAAATGGGTTGGGCTGGAAGGGCCTTAAAGCCCATCCCATTCCACTCCCTGCCATTCCAGGGACACCTTCCACTGTCCTAGGTCGTTCCAAGCCCCATCCAACCTGGCCTTGGGCACTTCCATGGATCCAGGGGCAGCCACAGCTTCTCTGAGCACCCTGTGACAGGGCCTGCCCACCCTCACAGGGTACAATTTCCTCCTAATATCCCATCTAACTCTAACCCTGTCCTCTGTCAATGGGAAACCATTCCCCTTTCAAAGCTTGAACCTGGAATGGCTGCTGGAGAGCCTGGAGGTTTGGGTTTTGTGGGCATGGAGGGGAATGGAGTTAAATGCAAAGTGAAGCAGGTTGTGAAGAAGAAGGAATAAAAAAAAATTTAAAAAGGTAATATATAATTAAAATTTAAAAATAAATAAATAAAACATTAAAAATTAGTTAAATGAGTTAAATGAACCAGGCCTTGTGAGTTATTTGCCATGCGTTGCTGTCCAGGTTTAGAGTGACAAATCTGAGCACTAAAACCACCACAGAGCCATCAGAGAGCTGCCTGTGATGCTAAACAGGGATTTCAGCCAAATTCCCAGTGCTCAGGAGAGGCTGCATCACTCACAGGCCAGGATGGGATCAGGAGCTGGGATGAGAATGAGAATCTGAGATGAGATTGAGAATCTGGGATGAGGAGTGCTGGAAGGCACACTGTGAGAAATGGATTTGTAGAAAATCCTCAAAACCTGACAGAAGGCTCACATACTATACATCTGTTTGCAAACCTTAACCTTAGTATTAAAACTAACTCAAAAATTACTTTAAAATACCATAGAATTAGACAAACATTGTTGAGAGAGAAAGTGAACTAGAAACGATTCAAAGGATGGCTTTGCAAATAAGACTTTAAAGAAATAGAACTATGGAAGATGCATTGTAGTAGGGCCCATGAAGAGTAATTTTAGATGATTGGTTTTAAGGCATTTACAGCAAAGCTCATGGGCCAAGAAACACCTGTTTTGTAATTAGGAAATTGTTAAATTCTAACAGTAATGCTGTGAATTATAACATCTGTATTGCCTCACCCTTCACAGGAGACTGAAAAGGGAATAAAAGTTTTTAAAACACCTTTCAGTTACCTCATCTCTGGGTCAGAAAAGACCTTAATCCAACAGCACGTGGGTGCTGCAGGAGATGATCCCATTTCACACAGCAGCTCCAGAGGTTTCAGAATGAGTTAGTTCCCTTTGCCTGAAATGACAGCAGCAGCTTTCAGATGCTTTCACAAAATAAAATTTAAAAAAGATTGTTGAAATGTCTATTTTGGGATTAAACCCTTCAGTCTTTCCAGGACAGAGGGGATATTGTGCTGCATAAGGCAGTGTTTGGGAGGGTGAGGTTCCCATCCAAGCCACCCCAGCTCTCATCCATCCTCCTTCCCAGAGGCATGGAAGCAGTTTGGTGTCCCAGCAAGTGAGAAGACCCCAAGCTCAGCAGGAGCCAGAGGGACAGCACAGGCCCAGCCCTGGAAAGGGAGGTGGAATAAAGAGCTGGAGGTGCCCGAATAAAGCTGTGAATGATTTGGCAGGAGAGTGGGGTGTCCTGTGGCCTGTTAGCACCCCCAGCTGGTCTGCCATGGCTGGTTCCCCTCCAGCACAGCCCCAGCTCCCAGGGACACGCTGCTCCTGCCAGGACAGAGTCACAGAATCACAGAATCACAGCATCACAGCATCACAGCATCACAGAATAATGAGGTTGGAGGAGACCTCCAAGGTCATCAAGTCCAACCTATGCCCTAACACCTCACCTAGACTATAGCACCAAGTGCCATGTCCAGTCTGTTTTTAAACACATCCAGAGATGGTGATTCCACCACCTCCCTGGGAAGAGCATTCCAGTACTTTATTATTCTTTCTGTGAAATTTTTTTCCCCTAATATCCAACCCATCCCTTCCCTGATGTAGCTGGAGACTGTGTCCTCTAACAACACTTTGTGCCTTGCACCTCCCTGTGATGGTGTTCACAGGGGTTCTTGGATGAGGGAAGACATGAAGATTTGACTCCATGTTTCAGAAGGCTTGATTTATTATTTTATGATATACATTACATTAAAACTATACTAAAAAATAGAAGAAAGGATTTCCTCAGAAGGCTAGCTAAGAATAGAATAGCAAAGAATGATAACAAAGGTTTGTGGCTTGGACTCTCTGTCTGAGCCAGCTGTGCTGTGATTGGCCATTAATTACAAACAACCACGTGGGCCAATCACAGATGCACCTGTTGCATTCCACAGCAGCAGACAATCAATGTTTACATTTTGTTCCTGAGGCTTCTCAGCTTCTCAGGAGGAAAAATCCTAAGGAAAGGATTTTTCATAAAATTGTCTGTGACACCAAGCTGTCCCACTGCAGTGACCACAAACTGGCTCTGAATTGTCACACTCAAAATAAAATAATAAAATTCCATGGAGCAAATCCTACTCTCAACTGCAGACCTGCTCTAGCACCAGCCCAGCTGGGCTAAGTCAGTGTTCAACCAACATGAAGCAATTTAATCCATTGTTCAGTGGGAACCCCTCCCCAGAGCTGTGTTTCCTGCACAACCACCATGGGCTGGGAATGGGCAGGAAAGATTGGAAGAGCCTCCTGTCCCATCTCATCCCCCAGAGCCCTGATGGCAACCCCAGGGCTGTCCCCACCCTGGAGCTGAGGCAAACCCTGCCTGCCATGAGGTGTAACATGGTTGGCAGGACTTGACACGGAGTTCAGGGCAGAAGGAACACGATATTCCTCTTGGCTGTCTCATTTCAAACCCTTGGAGATGAGCTCAAATCACCCCTCAAGCTGGACACGGGGTATTTCCTTATTTCCTTCCTCGTGCCTCAGTTTCCTGCCACAGTTATGGGAAGGAATTGTTCCCTGGGAGGGTGGGGATGGAATTCCCAGAGCAGCTGTGGCTGCCCCTGGATCCCTGGGAGTGCCCAAGACCAGGCTGGACATTGGGGTCTGGACCAGCCTGGGATGGTGGAAGATGTTTCATGGCACGGGGGGTGGAACTGGATGATCTTTAAGGTCCCTTCCAAACCAAACCATGCCAGGATTCCATCCTGCCTGTGCCCAGAGGGGATGGAGCTATCAGGATGTGCCAGCTTTGGCCTCATCCTTGTGCCCACCAGGAGCAGCAGTTTGGTGTCAGTAAATGGAGAAGCAGCCCCTGAGTGTGCAGTTTATTTATTTCCAGATCATTAAGCCTTCTCCTAGCGACAGTGTTTAAAAGCCATGATGACGTTTCATTCCTCCTTCCCCCCCCCCTTTCTGCTGTTTGGCTCTTGAAAATTAAAAGATAAGCTTTGTAAATCTCACTGAGAAGAGGGAACTGTCACTTCAGCTTTAGAAGAAAAGCCAGCAAAGAAACAAAATTCCTCTTTTGGCAGAGGAGGAAAAAAAAAATCCATTATTAAAGGCTTAGAGACAAAGGCTCTCGACACAATTAAAGGCAAACCTAAGCCTTTGAAAGCAGAGGGCATGACACTGGAATACACACAAGAGGTGGAGATGAAAGCCTCCATTGTGGGGCTGCTGAAAAAGTTAAGGGGGAAAAATAAAAGAGAGGAGAGTTTCAATGGATGCATTTGCCTAAACCAAACTGGATGAGAAGCTTCCTAGAGAAGGGCTGGAGTCTTCCCATGTGTTTACACAATGCCGAGAGCCGCTGGGCTCAGCCTTAATTAGGATCCTGGGGCATTACTGGAATAACTTGGGGAGCGAGGGTCACAATGTTCATTAAGCAGAAAGAAAACAGGGCTCTGATATTTTCCCTGGGAAACTTTCCACCTGGGCAGCCTAATCTTCCTCTCCAGCCTGCTCAGATGAGGGAGATGATGTTTGGTTTGGTGTTGTCAAGGCAGGAGAGGTGGCTGGGGACACGGTGCTGCTCCCCCGGCACACGGGTGACAGCAGCAGTGGGAAGATGTGGCCACCTCTGGAAAACACTGAGCCTTCCTGGCTTTAAATCAAGAGCACCAGATCCAAGGATAACCAACATCCAGGAGGGCAGAAACGTAGTTGAAGTGCTTTGCTCCAAAACCTGCCCCTTGCTCTCAACCCCTCCATGTCCAACCAGCAGCGCCACGAGCCAAACCCTCACCTTGAGATCTCCCAACCACCATGGAAATCTCCAAAACCCCTCACTGCCACTTGGCAAACCCTGTGCTGGAAAGACACCACCAGCACCACTCCAGAAAACCATGGATTTGCCATCCACCCCATCCCGCAACTTCCCAAAGCCAGGGTGGCCTGACCCTATGTGGCTGGGGAGATGATGATGATGATGTTCCTGCTGTCCTAAACTCTGACTCCTCCCTGAAAGCCTCAGAGGGCTTCAAAGGAGAGCAGCTCCCTCTTTGCTGTGGATCATATGGGCTGTTTCTCCCCACCTGGTGTGCTAACACAGTTTAATTTTTATTAATGCTGGGTTTAATCCAGGGCTCGGCAGGGAAGGTAGGAATTTCTTATACCCAAACTCAGCACTGTTTTTGGGAGGTTGGAGGGGGAGACTGTGTGGTAAGGACAGTGCACAGGGTGCCAGGAAGGGCTCTCATTACCACATGACTTTTTAACCCTAATTCTCCTTTCCTGGGATAGCTGAGCCTGGTTTGGGATCACTCAGGTGGTGGCCAGAGCCACGCCAGGCACATTTACACCCTGCTCATAGCCACAGGCGAGCCTAATTCACTGTCCTCCACTCTGAAAATAAAAGCAAGGTCCAAGGATGGGTTTAGAGCCCCTTTTGTATGTGTGTGTGTGTTTTCCATTGGTTGGTTCCATCACCAAGGAGACGGAATTCCTACACTCGCTGTTTCAGACATAAATCCCGGCTCCTGTGCCAATGGCCATCTCAGCACAATTACATAAGGAGCATGTGGTGTGCTGAGCTGGGGCTTTGCTCCCCGTATCTGTGATCTGCCGGGGTTTTGTGGCCATCCAAAGGGGAGCACAACATCCTCTAGGTCTGCTCCAAGCCCAAATCCCTCCTGGCACCGTGGCCCAGAGTCGCCTGGAATCACTCGCCTCGTATCCCATGTAAGAAAATCCTGCATAAAACATAAAACACAGCAGGGCATCAGGGAAAGGACAAGAATTCCTGGGCTGCTCCTGCAACGGCAGCTGAGGCAGGAATTCAGAAAATACCTCTGCTGCCAGGCCATTTCCTGTCCCCATGGAGCAGCAATGCCCCTCTCTGTGCCCTAATCCTGGTTTCTGTCCCTCCCCCCCTCTCAACCCCACTCCTAAGTGTGAGATCAGTTTTCAAAGCACTACACATGATGGTGTTAATGGGAACTCTGTGCCCGGGATGCCTTTCAGAGTGCCAAGTTTATCCCCCAGGACACACACTGTCTCATGTTGTTTGCCTGACGCCTGTCACACTGGCTTCCATCTCCATGGCAATCCCGAAAATCCAGCACCTGATGGAAAACGAGAGGCAGAGCTGTTGCAAGGAGGGCAGGGCAGGATGCTCGGCCAGGGGATAAACCATGAGGTGTTTGCCACGGGTCAGAGGTGCCTGGGGGCTCTCAGAGCTGTGGAACCTCACCACAAAGCCCCTTACATAAATGGTTACCTAAGGATGTGTCTTCCCAGATCTGCATCACTGGGAGCTGATCCGCAGGAGGACGGCTCCAGTGACACATCGGGGAAGATGTGTTGGGAAGAATTCCTGATCCTGACTGCTGGAGGTCTTGTGGGGGTAATTGTTGCTGCTCTGAGCCCCCCCAAAGCAGCCCAAAAAAGAAAGCCAGAGAGATGATGTGCTTTGCAGCAGAGAGATCCCCCCGTGCACTGCTCAGCATCTCTGCATTTCCCCTCCTAACCTCCCAAAATGCAGCCCAAACACATCTGGTCTTCAGGACTGGCTTTTTCCATCAGCCCCTGTCCTGTCCTCTTCTAGAATCAGCAGCAAAACCCTTTCCTTGAAGCAACAGCTGGTTTCCATGATCTTATTTTCAAGCCAACTCCTTAACAGATACTCCCTTCCCCTCCTCCCCCCACCCAGTTTTAGCTGTGTTACTGCTCCATCTGGTCCCTCCGTGCTTGGAGGAATGCCAGTACCTCCTAGGAAAGGGAAAAAAACCGCTTCTCTTCAGTTTGGGGTTGCTGGGAAAACGTGAGCAGGCAGTGGCAGTGTCCGTGTCCATTTTCAATTCCGACTCTGGAGCATCCCAGGAGGCTTCCAGCAGCTCTGAGCCTGTGTCTGCTGCCGAGTGAAGGTGGTCTCCAGCCCCCTTGGGCATCTCTGTGCACCCCTTGGGCCAGCCTGAGGTGCAGAGAGAGGAGCTGAGTAGGTGACACTGCATGGAAAAACATTCCTCTGGGGTTTTAACCTGTCTGCAGACCTCAGGCATTCCTTTCCTCCTCCTTCCCTCCCCCCAAAAAAATGAAACACAGGTGCTGGTGAGGGCAGAGGGAAGCCCTGAAAGATTTCTCCAAAATCCAGGAGACTGTGGCACCATTTCTCACCTGTTGGGGAGAAACCTGCTGCACCAGCTCTGCTTTCCGGCTCCTGAGGAGGAGCAGCACTTTTTTAGGATTGGTGATAGGGAATATGTAGTTTGCACTTTCTGGATACACCAAACCAGACAAGCATCCTGGAAAACATCAGGAAGCCCAGTCCAGGATGAAGTAAAGGCTCTGGGGCACTTCCTATTGTTGCTGGTGCACGTGAGGAAAAGTTCCTTTGTTTTTAGGACAATAGCTTCCTTGCCTCCAGGGATCCTGGTTCCTACTCTTTTCTTGCCTGTGTTATGGCTCAGGAATGAAAAACAAAGAAGGGATTGAGGAAAGCAAGCCCACGCAACCCCAGGAAAGGGTGGGTTTGTGCCCCCCTGAGCACGGGCTTTGTTAGGACAGCCAGGGAGGTGTGAGATTATGGCAGAGGGGATTTTCCCTGCTGCCAGCAGCCCGTGCCCATGGCTGGGTTTGTCACAGGCCCTAGGCTAGAAGACCCATAAAGGACAGGGATATAAAATCTCCAGGGCTCAGGGCCATGCTGGGAAGCTGCAGCCCCAAAAGCAGGGAGAGCCAGCTCAGTCTGCCTCTCTGCCAGCAGGGTGTCTGCATCCAGCTCCTGTCCTCGATGCCTAATCCAAGGAGACAGCAAAGACACTCACACTGCCAGGCATCCTCCTGGGAGCGGGGCTGTGCTTGCCAGGGAAGTGTCTCCACAGTGGGTCAGCATTCCAAGCTCTGGGAAGGGGCTGGTGCCCAGGCAGGGGACTAGGCAGCTGGCTCATGCCACAGTGACTTGCCAGGAGAGGCAGCTCCCTGTTTAAATCAGCACAGCCCAGAGAGGTCTCAGGTGCAGGAGGGAGCCCAGGCACGTCCAGAGTTGTCCTGTTCTTGGGAACACGTTGTGACAAAAGTTCTGCTTTTCTCTTAAACCAGTAAAGAATTGTGGAATTGTTAAGCATGGATGAGACCTCCAAGATCATCAAGTCCAACTGTTCCCCAAGCAGTGCCAAGGCCACCACAAAACCACATCCCCATGGCAACATCCAAGTGCCTCTTGAGCACCTCCAGAGTTGGGGACTCCACTACCCTGGACAGTGCATTCCAAGGCCTGAGCATCCTTTCCATGGGGAAATCCTTCATGCTGCCCGACCTAAACCTCCCCTGGCCCAGCCTGAGGCCGTTCCCTCTTCTCCTGTCCCTGTTCCCTGGGAACAGAGCCCAGCCATGCCCCTCCTGTCAGGAGCTGTGCAGAGCCACAAGGTCCCACCCGAGCCTCCTTTTCTCCAGGCTGAGCCCCTTCCCAACTCCCTCAGCTGCTCCAAAACCTCCCAACCCTGGCCCATGATGCACACAGCACATTTTTAGATGCAGTTTAAAGGGATTCTGGATCAATCCCTGCTGCCTCCCCACCCTGGCAGGGAGGAGGTTCCCAGAACTCCAGGCCTGGCTTTGCTCTCTCAGCCTCTGCACATAAGGCCAGGTTTTAAAAGGTGCTTCAAAACCTTTCTCCTATTAGGAAAGATTAATAGCCAAAAAAAAAGCTTTTTTGGGGTGATATCCATCCTAGTTTTGTAAAGTGAGAGGGACAAAGCCTCAGAGTCAACAGTGAGGGTGCCATGGCTTGGGAAGGTCCTGCTGAAGGCAGCAGAGAGGTTCCTACTCCTTTCCACAAACTTTGGAGCATGGAATGACTTACACAGCCCTCTGCACCACTGATAATTATTTGTGAGCAATCTGTGAAAACTAATTAGATGTTAGGAAGCTTAATTAGGTTGCTTTCCTTGAAAGGAGAGGGAAAATTAGGGATTCTCACATCCTTCAGTGCCACCAGCCCAGTTTAGCTGAGCTCAAGGCCCAAGTTACACCAGGCCAACCACAGTAATCCTTCCTGGGAAGGATCAACAAGGATGGAGTCCACCCCAACAATCCCATCTCTGACATGTAGCCCTAAAGCTCCCTGAGTCTTGCAGCCTTGGGAGTGTGACCATTCCCTGGGGAGCCTGTTCTAGGTGCACGACAGCAGCCCCAAATTGTGCTTCCAAGACTTCCAAACACCAACCTTGGCCAGGGGAGCCCTGGCTGTGTGAGGCAGAGTGTTCTTTCCCTCTGATCCAGCCCTGAGCATCCTTTCTGCTCCTCAAAACACACTGGTGGCTGGGCCTGGAGGTGGCACATAGCAAGGCAAGAGGCAGAAGCAGGGAAGGAATCCTTTCCACCCCACAGGACCTGCACCTGGATTCCATTGAACTCATGACAGGCCCTTCCCAGAAAAACTGAAACTTCAAGCAAGCTGATCAACAATTAACAGTACAGGTCTTGTTTATGTGGAGGGATTGGTGGGGCTCAGCAAGCCCTGCTCAGCCAAGTCATGGTTAAATGAGATAACAGCCTAGAAAATACCTAGGGGGCTAAAAAAACCCTAAAAACTCCCTCCCCTCACTGCGGGGAGGATCTGGAAGTGTGGAGATAAGGAAATGGAGTGGCCTGGGCTTGCCCAGGACTGAGGGTGCTGCAGCAGCACTGTTGAAGGTTGCAATGCAAGTTGTTGTTTTCCATTCCCATCTGTATGGCAGATTACCTTTGCCAAGTGGGCAGTTTGCTTTATCTCTCTCTCTTTGAGTGACCACATTCACACCTCCCTGGGAGGGGACATTGCTGATAACAGACTATTGAATGTCCCTGCATGGCTGATAAGAACTAGAACATCCCATTGGGAAGATGTGAGCCCAGAGGGAGGAGCCAAGCATTGCTACCCAGATATAATCCAGAGGTTTGTGAGACACCAGCACGGCTTTTTCCCCAGAGGAACAGCAGCTGCCTCTCCTTCCACTGGATCTTCAGAGGAAGAATCCATCCTTCTCTACAGATCCCCCTGCTCCAACAGAACCACCCCTGACACTGCAGGAGGGCTGCAGCCACATTTCCAATGGGACTGCCACCAACAGCCTGACCCACAGGGTGTCAGGTTGGGTTCTGACTCTGTTAGTGTTGTTCTAGTGTACTGCATTGCTTATTTTATCCTTTATTTTTTTCTTTTCCCTATTAAAGAAGTTGTTATTTCCTGCTCCCATATTTTTGCCTGAGAGCTCTTAATTTAAAATGGATAGCAATTGGGAGGGGTGGGGAGGGTTTACATTCTCCATTTCAGGGGAGGCTCCTGCCTTCCTTAGCAGACTCCTGTCTTTCCAAACCAAGACAAGCACCCACAGGGCAGAGGGTGACACAAGCGACAAAGCAGCCCGATGGTGAAGAGGAGAACCTGCTCTGTGATCCCAGAGGGGCTGCATGAACGCCTCAGGAAGGCTTGGAAAGGCTGCCTTTCCCACAGAAACAGGGCTGTCATCCAGCAGACGGTCACACCACAGGCCTGGGGCTCCCCTGGCCTCTCTCCCAGCGTGGTGTCCCCAGAAGAGCTGGCTAGCTGCACATGGGCACTGCCTGCTCCAGCATGGAGAGATCCCAGCACTGCACGGGGCTCCCTCTCCCCAGCAGGGATCCAAATTGGAGAGTGATTCAGCAGGGTATTGATTGAACTCTCTGCAGACAAATGACCTCTCCCTCTCTCTGGGCCATGCTTTTTAGTGCAGGGCTTCAGCGTCCTGCATGAATATTTGAATAGACTTACAGTGGAGTGGCTTCACCTCTGCAGGGAGAGGGAGAAGCAGGAAAGGAAGCACAGGTTGCAGGTTTGAAGTTTCTGCAAGCAGGCTATGAAATTGAGTTTTTTTCCATATAAAGAGGTTCCCAGTGCTCTCAATTCCCATTAGCACTGCACCAGAAGCACACACTTGGCTGCAGTCCTCCAGTCTGCAGCTCAGAGGAGGGTGAGGGATCAATCACGGCATCATTTGGGGTGGAAAAGCCCCCAAGGTCATCGAGTCCAGCACTGCCAAGCCCACCACTAACCCACATCCCCAAGTGCCACATCTACATGGGTTAAATCCCTCAGGGGTTAAATCCCTCATGGGCTAAATCCCATGAGGAATTTTTCCTAAAATCCAATCTAAACCTAAACCAAGATGAGCTACACTGGAAGAGGAGGGTGGGTGGGCACAACCACCAACATCCTCAGGCTCACACCTCACCCAAAACTCCTCTGCTCTCATTCAGCAGCACAAGAACTCCTGACAGAGGGGCTCCTCCATGGTTGCAGAGAACATTTTCCCTCCAAAATATGTATTTTTCCATTATTCCCTGTGCAAAGGAAGTGTTGGAACCGTGGTTACTGAGAATTTTACACTTTCTGTGCTGATATGTACCGACCCCCAAGAGAACACTGTATTTGACCTGAGCATGGAGAAGGCTTCCAAAATTGAATATTAGGACTAAAATTATGGGTGTGGAGTTTGAATAGAAGCGTGCAATATGACATAGTAGAAAACTTAGACTTTAAGGTTTTAGAATATAGTAATATATAAAACCAAATAGAGGCTTTAGGGCAGCAACTAGTCCTTCTTTTTCATAAGTTTGAGTAGTATTGTCTAATTAAATTAAAAAGTGCACATTGCAGACCACAAGTAGTTAGTCATTAAGTTAAAAGTAAAAATAATGTAAGTGAAATTTCTGAATTAGACCGTTTATCCTTAAAAAAAAACTTACAAAGAAAAAGACACAACTCCATTTTTAACTTATCAAAGTACTGTAAAACAGTTCGTAAAACTATAATATAAATAAAAACTAATAAACATCTAAATGCAAATAAAAAATACCATCTCACAGATTTAATCCCAACCTGAACAAAAAAAAAAAAAAAAAAAATTAAAAAAGAAAAAAAAATTGCACAAGGAAGCAGCGCACAAACCTTCACAGCCTTGGAGGAATCCAGGCTGCTTTACCCCAGCTGGGAGGAGGAATCTCCAAAGCGGAGATATTTCATCCCCACGTGGCTGCTGTGACAGCTTGAAATGGAATCCTGCAGCACCCGGGATCATCTGCATCCCAAATCCAAACATCCTGTGTCAACCCCTGCAGCAGAAACCGGCTGCTCTTAGGCTGTGAGCTTGGAGAGGGGGAATGCCTGCTTTCTGCAAGGAACCCTGCCACAGAATTCTGCATTCTGTTATTCATGTGTAAATGGTGCCAGCCCAGCTCCCAGTTCTGCCTCTCATTACCTCCAGAATCCCACCCTTACACAGAATTACTCCTCCCACGAGTCCATTCCTAACACAAAAAAAAAAAAAAAAAAAAAAAAAAATTTGGGGTTTCCAGTCTGTTCTTGAGCAGCCTTCATCTCCCCTACACGGAGGAGGGAAATCCAAGCTGCTCTTTTCTCCCACAAAATGGGAATCTGCCACCAAATCCAGATGCAACTGAGACCTTACAGTATAATAAACTTAATTTTTTAACACAGCCACTGCTGCACCCCCTGCAGACCTGGCTTTGGTGGAAAAAATGAGGCAGGAATTCCACGGCTGCAGAGGTTCCAGTCATCTTTAAAGGATGAGCTCATCTCAACCCTTTTCTTACATTGAACTAAAAATGGGGTTTTTTGCATCCAGGACAAAACTACAGCACCTCACCTCTATGCCATTCTCATAAACAAACTTCGAAGGTCAATAAAGAGCTTTGATAACAAATGAAAGACCAAACCCACCCCAGAACCCAAAGGGAGAGTTACAAACAGCACCTATTGCTCCTTGGAGTTCCCAGACACGTTGGGACACCAGGATTTTTACCCCTTTTCCAAGGCTGGTGGTGAAGAACCCCTCCAGGTAAAACACACTTCCACCACACAACAGTCCTGAATCCACAGAGCCAGGAAGGCTGCATTTGCTCAGGGATTTCCAGGAAATGAGTCAATCAGCAGAGGAGAAACACTGCATTGAGAAAGGGAATGGGAATTTAAAGAGATTCTTTTCAAGTTAACCAACAGAGCCGGCTGAGATGCAGAAGCCACTGAATTTGCCCTCGGGCTGTGGGGAATGAGTCATTTTCTTTTCTCTCTCTCTCTGTATAAATGTCAATCCTTAGTGACTTCACCTTTTTCTCTGCCTTGCTGGGAGACTGTGTCGGGCAGTGCTTAAAGGTTTTTAGCACAGGGAGAGGGTTGTTGGCTGCCCATCCGGGTGTTTATTATGGGATTGTGTCACCATAATATTTTCTGAAAAATCCTCTTTGCCCAGCATTTTCTCCTGGGAAGCTGAGAAGCCTCAGAGAGAAATGAAAACAATAATTATCTGAATTGCTGCTCCTATGTTTGCCGCTTGGGAATGTGGCTTTGACATTGTTTATCAACAGGTGAATGTTTGATTGGTTCCATGTGAATTGTTTTAACTTAATGGTCAATCATGGCCAGCTGTGTCAGACTCTCTGAGTCAGTCACGAGTTTTTATTATTTCATTCTTGTTACACCTTCTGATGTATCCTTTCCTTTCTTTAGTATAGTTTTAGTATAGCATAATTTAACTATAATATAATATAATATAATATAATATAATATAATATAATATAATATAATATAATATAATATAATATAATATAATATAATATAATATAATATAATATAATATAATATAATATAATATAATATAATATAATATAATATAATATAATATAATATAATATATAAATCAGCCCTCTGAAAACATGGAGTCAGATTCTCATCTTTCACCTTGTCCTGGTGCCAGAGAAGCCTCAGATTCCTCACCCCTGAAAGTGCCCAGGGCCAGGCTGGACACAGCTTGGAGCAGCCTGGGGTAGTGGAAGGTGTCCCTGCCCATGGTAGGGGGTGGAATGAGATGGAATTTTGGGTTCCTTCCACCCCATATCCTTCACCTGTGGAAGGAAAGCACAGCACAAAGCCATGACAGGATGGCAACTTTGCTCTCAGCTCTGCTGCTGGAGCTGTTGGGACTGGGATCAAATGTGGGCTCCTGCAATTTAACAGGAACCTAGAAAGGCAGGGAAAATTGGTCCATGAGATTTCCTGCCAGCCCGTGCCACCAGTCTCCTGCTGCTGAATGTGTCCATCCCAGCAGGGAAGTGGAAGAGAAGAGTTTGGAGCAGTGAATGAAATAAAATGTCCCCTCTCTATTTGAAGCCTGCACTGACGGCAGCATTTGCATTCAAGCTGCCACCTGAAGCTTTGTCCTGCTGTCCTCCCACTGTGGCTCCACAAGAGCAGGACACAGTGACACAGAGATGCTCCCTGCCCAGGCCTCAGCCCTGCCCTGGAAACCTTTTTTTGGGAAGCTGTTAAATCAGGCTTCATGCTGGCTCCTGCCCTTCCACCATCCCAAATAATTTCTGGTGAGGGTCAAGTACCAGAAGCAACCTCCAAGAAGCTCTGAGGTGTTCACAGAGGTGCAGAGCCCAGCTCTGGGTAATTTACAGGATCCTCTGTGGCTGAGGGAAATCTTTGCCTGTGCTTTGGCTTCTACCAGGCTGAGCAACACAAGGAAATACTCTGCAAAATGATATGTGTAATCCTGGAGAGTTTTTTCCCAGCTGATTTTTAATGAGATGTGGTCTCCCTCCCCACCAAGCTCCCCTTCAGATTAACTTTGCTCCCTGCCTGGCAGGTCAAATCCCCACCAAAAACACATCTCAGAAGCTGCAAAGGAAAGGGGAAAAACACAGCAGAGAGGCAGCTGCACCCTGCACTTCAGGGATGTGCTGGGCACCTCATTGCACACACACATTCCCACTAATCCGTCCCCTAATTCATGCCACGTGTGTCTGAGCACGGAGCTGGCCCAGCCCAGGCTTTGAAGCAGAGCAGATGTGGAGTTATCTGCTCCACCAGGGCTCCAGGCAGCCAGGAGGGACAGTTGCCTTTGGCAGAGGATGAAGGCACCTTTCTGCTGGGGACAAGGACAGCTGGACTCAGCTCGTGCTCAGCCAAAACCTCCTGGGCCAGCACTCAGCAGGGTCTGACCTGGGTTCCAGCCACAGGGCCTCAGGTTGCCTCCTCACTGGTACAGAGCTCACCATTGTGGGATGTAACAGTGCAGCAGCACTTTACAGCTCAATATTTGGTATAAAGGTTTAAATGAGCTGCTGTAACAATGGCTCACCTGCATTTCATCTTCCTGGAGCACTCCCAGCTTTCCACCCGTGCCCCTTCCTTTATACATACATATTATACTATTGGCTTTTTGCAAATATTAAAATGGATTCTATATGTGTGGTGTTAAAGTAGCTTTGCTATAAAGATCTTGTGATCTGATACAAGTATGCTTGTGTTGAAATGCCTGCTTGGATGGGATAACATTCAGTGAACATGTGATGAGGACACCTGCTACAGATGTGCCACCTATCAGCACTCACTGTCTGAAGGAAACAGGGACCAAAGCCCAAAGTGGAAGTGATGATAAGAATGAAATAAAACCACAACTCTAAAAAAGGCAGACCTGAGAAGGAGCCATGCTAAACAGTTCTTGGAACGTGTAAAGTGGTTTGGGGAATGTAAGAGCTGAAATGAGAGATGTGGGACTCCAGACAGCTCTCCAAAATGCAGTTTATTCAATCCAAGACGTCACAGCAACCCAGGGTTGTGGGTGACAGAGCTGTGCCCACAGCTGTCAGCTCCAGCTGCAGGCAGGCCTGGAGACCGTTTGGTTTTGGTTCCAACACATTATATACTTTTCTTTTGGTTACAGTGCATTATATACTTTGCTGAGCATCTTCATACAGTAAAACCAATCCATACCTTAACTTTTACCTATAGCCTACCATAACTACTGTAATTACCATATTCATGTTGCTGTTCTCCAATCACTAAAAGTCAGCACATTACAGTTTAAGCCAGAAGTTGTTTTTCAGTTTTCTTGCAGCGGAAAATTCTGAGACCTTTTTTCTACTTGCAGCATTTGCTGAGTTGTTTGCCTGTGCTATCTTTCTGCTTGGTAAAAACATCTTCTTGTTTGGGGTGGGTTTATCCTTTGCTCTAAGTCTTAAAAACACCTTCTAACTAACACACCCTTTGGCTCCTTGGTTAGCCAGTAAGACTGGCTCAGCAATTCTTTTCTTCTATATCAAAACTTGCTTTCATTTCTATTCCTTCTTCAGATTTTACATTCAAAAAACTTTCTGCTAAGTATACCTATCTGTGAGACTTCCTTGTCAAACTTTCATCTTTCCCAACAGGGGAAAAGTTTAATATGCATAATTGCTTCTGAATATCTAACAGGCAGATGCAATAGAAATGGCATATTAGGGGTGCTTCCAAAATAGCTGGGATGGTCTTGGCTGAATGCCAAGAGGTGCCCGGCCATAAATCTTTGCTTTATTGTCTTTGTCTCACGTTGTACTTTATTGGACTTTTTAAATTTTTACAGGAGAGTGAACCTTGTTTTTCAGAAAGCCCTTTAGGGTGTTCCTAAGCCCAGAGCCTGCTCCAGGCTCTGTGTGTGCAGCGTTACCCACGGAGAGCAGAACACAGTGGGACATCCTTTGGACATTTCCAGGAATGCTGACTCCACCACTGCCCTGGGCAGCCTGTTCCAAGGCCTGACCACCTCATCACCTTTTTCCTACTATCCCATCTAAACCTGTCCTGGAAGAGATGAAACTCTGCTCCTCCCATCAGGGAGGGCTCTTCCACGACATGCCAGATTTGGGAGCATCCCACCATCTGCACAAATGGTAAATACAGTACTGACAGGCTCAGACGAGGCATAAATCACATCTGCAATGGTGCAGAGATGGTTTTAGCATAGGAATCAATCCCAGAATGGTTTGGGTGGGAAAGGATCACAAAGTTCATCTCATTCCACCCCTGCCATGGGCAGGGACACCTTCCACTAGCCCAGATTGCTCCAAGCCATTCCAACTCAGCCTGGAACACTTCCAGGGGTGGGGCAAACATGCAATATTCTCGCTATAAACCATCCCAAAACAATACCACGAACCAATACAAATAATATACATTCATATATATATGAAATATATATATGAATATATATAATATATATACTTTCATGTATATATATACAAATAATATAGCATACTTTCATATATATATGAAAGTATACGATATTATTTGTATATAATATACCATATACTATATACTAGTATATATAATATACTATATACTAGTATACATAATATACTATATACTATATTTGTATATTATATAGTATAATATACTATAACATACTATAACAAACATAAACATGCAATAAAGAACTGTCCAGTACCTGTTAAAACAATCCATCGTTATCCCAAATGTAAAAAAAATATAAAAGACCCACTCTACCAATCAATACCATTCCAGATAGAACTTAAAAAAATATATACTTCCAAAAAACATATTTACCAACACAAAACACCACCACATGACAAAACAAGTAGTAACAACTACTCAAAAATCGTTTAGGAACCAAGACCACATACAATCAACAAAATTATTAAACACCTGTCCCATGGGAATACTCTGGGAATAAAGGGCTGTGAGGAAGGCAAAAAAGAAATATAAAAAAGCCATAAAGGCATGGCTTAACTGCAGCCTGGCTCTCTTGGAGGCAGCTGTCCTGCACACATAAACATGGTAGACACCTCTAAAAACATTTTTTTCTGGCCTGCCTTTTGCAAGAGAAGCTTTAGTTACAGCAGAAACTTCACAGGAGTTTTCAGAGGGGTGGAGAAAGTGTCCTGGTAACATCCAGGGTAATTACAGTGCTCAATTTACCCTGGAGCTCCTGAAGGCCAAGGAAATTGCTATGGGCAATAAATAGAAAAGGGTGGTCTGGGAGCCTGCTCTCCAGCACAAAGTCCATAATTTCAGACTGCAAAGGAGATGTTAATCTTTATTTTCCCTGAGCACCATTTGAAGTGGTTTTGCTTAAAAAAACCCACGTCAAACCTAGCCCACTCTTTACTCCAGTACAAGATTTTTTGGCTTGATGTGCCCCTGAGCTGCTGTTCCAGCCTAGGAGGATGGTGGCTCACTGGATGCATCAAGATAAAAAAAGAAATGTCTAAGTCTGAGCTCTCCTTGGACCACCAAAAATTCTCATGACCAAAACTATTTCATTAAATTCCCATCACCACAATAATACCATAAAATTCCCACTAACCATACACATCCAGGAGCACCTATGGACAGGACATGGGCACAGAACAGGAAACCTCACAGCCCCAGAGCTCAGTTACCTGTGGGCTCCCAAATGATGTGGACATGGAGCACCACACCTCAATGCAGAGCTGGATCCCAGTGCATCCCAGTTTCACAAAGGATGGGAAGAACCAAGGGATGTTTCTCAAGCTTTGTCCCACTTCTCCAGCTTCCAGCAGCAAACCTATCCATGACATGAGGCTGCCTCCTCCAGAAGAAATAGAAAACATTAGAGCAGAGATTTTCCTAGCCACAAAATGCTCTTACTGTGTCCCTGTGTTCCCAAAGAGGAAGATGTGGAAGTTGAGGAGCCAACATTTGCTTTTTTCCCAGAACAAGTCCAGATTTCAGCCTGTTTCCCTAAGACACACAAACCTGCAGCAGGTCAGAGCCCAGGCAGCCCTTCCAGCCACTGCCTTCAGGATGGAAATGCCTTTTCTGCTCTCCTCAAGCAGGAGCCATGTGTCTCCTCTCCACTCATGGCAGTGGGAAAGGCCTGGGACAAGGTGCTTGGAGTTGGGAAGGATTGTCCATTCCATCTGAGGGAAGCAGAGCAGCTCCACAGTTACTGAGCAGGCTGCATTGTGTGGCACAGGAGAAATAAAAGGGATTGATTAATAAAATTAATTGATAAAATTTGTGCACTAGCAGCACAAAGAGAGCACTGACAGGTACCAAGCCAAAACACAGGGATTTAACTTTCCCTCTGAAGAACCCCTCACCTTTCAGCAGGGTGCTTTGCCATCTTTTAACTTCTCCTGCTTGAGAATTTGGTAGCCACTCTGGCTGGTCATGCCTCCAGCCACAAAGTGTTTCAACTGCTGAACTTTCTCCAACTTGCCCAGCCCTGATCCTTCTGAACTCCTCAGGCATTTTCCTCTTTGTTACAGCAAGCTGACAGCACTCCTTACTTTACTCTGAGTGCACTTTTCCCCTTCTATTGATCCAGTTCCAGCATTCCTCACTGGGGCCAGAGCTCACCAATGAGGGATGTAACAGTGCAGCAGCACTTTACAGCTCAATATTTGGTGTAAAAGCTTAAATGAGCTGCTGTAACAATAGCTCACCTGCATTTCATCTTCCTTGAGAAGTTCACCCCAGTAAACACCTGGGAGTAAACTGCCTAATGCTACTGAAACACAGACAGCAGGTCAAAACCCACCAGAAAAAGCCTAAAATAATCCTCTGGTCCAGGACAGTTCCAGGTGTTTTGAGAGCAGGATTTCAAAATCCTGGTGGATAGTTTAATGCTGGGGTTTAACCCATGGTTTAATGCTGGGCTTGGCAGTGCTGGCTCAGAGGTTGGATTCTGTGATCTTGGAGGGCTTTCCCAGCCCTGAGGGTTCTGAGATTTTACCTTCAAGCCTCCTCAAAGGCACTCTGGTGACTCTGCCAGGCTTTAAAAACCAGCTCAGCCCAATTGATTTTAAGCCAGGCAAAAAGCCCCACAAAAGTAAACACGACTTTTAGTGAAAAACATGAGCCTGTTCCTCACCATCTGGGGATCTTGCTGCCTCAGAGCCCCTCAGAAGTCACAGAGCTTCCAAACCCATTCAGGTTTTGCTCCAATTTCCTACAAATTCTTGCTGATGCTGGGGGAGTTGGCTCACCAGTATCATTCTTAATAGGAACAGGCTTGATTAGACCATGCACCACCCCAGTGAGGACAAACAGCCCTTATCATTAACCTCAAACAGCATCACAGAGAAAAAACCGTGTCAAGAGAAGCACCATTAGCAAGAGCCACATTTAAGCCCAGCAGTGGCACTGCTGTGAGCATTTTATTTATTTTTATTTATTTTTATTTTCTTGCTTATTTATTGCACTTAAATGTGGTGTAGGAGGAACAACCTGACTCCTCTGCTCTTACTGCGCTCACTCTTCCCTCATCCCCTGACTGCAGCATGGGCAGAACGAACTTGTTAAATTTTTTGTTTAATTTTTTCTTGAAATTAAAACACGAGATTTGCTACTCAAACAGAAGTACTAAGTGATAAACTTACAAAAACATTCAATACTCTTACTAAATAAACTAACATTCAATACTCTTACTAAATAAACTGTCCCTATACTATACTATACTACACTATATTATGATATGTATATTATGTTATTTTTATTATACCAATAAAATAACTTAATATACCTAATATTATAAATAATATACCTTATATTAAAATAATTATAACATAATAGTTATGATATTATTATATTATAATCTACAATATAATTAAAATATTAGAATAATTTCTAATATAATCATTATAATATACTTTATATTATAAATGATATAATATACTTAAACATAAACATGCAATAAAGAACTGTCCAGTACCTGTTAAAGCAATCAATCATTATTCCAAATGTAAAAAACCCTCACTATCCCAGTAAATACCATTCCAGATAAAACATAAATAAAAATATACTTTCAAAAAACAAGATTTACCAACACAAAACACCACCACATGACAAAACAAGTAGTAACAACTACCCAAAAATCGTTTAGGAACCAAAACCACACACAGTCAACAAAATTATTAAACACCTCCCCAGTAACCCCAACCTCTCACCTCCCAAGTCATTCTACACCTTGACAACTTCCAAATTAATATATTTTATACATAACTTTCATTTTACAATACCTACAAACATTACTAAAACAACCAAAAAAGGACAAAATTTTAAATTATATTTAAAAATACACATCGTTATAAACCTTATAATCTACCCAACAATTATTTCAATAAATTACTATTAAAAAAAACCAATTTTAACCCAAACATCACTAGCAATTCCTACAAAAACACAATTAACCACAGCCATCACAATACCTACCACAACTACACACAAAACAGTAAATACCAGTGTCACATCTAGCACGAGACACAGACACAGAGGGGTTTTTTGTTTGAAGCTGCTGGAGCAGAAAGGCTGGGCAGGAACAGCGGGGCAGGTGGGAGGAAAAGGGAAGGAAAAAGGGATTTCTGCTTGGCAAGGGACACCCAGCCTGGTTTGGTCACTCAGGGGGACAGCCAGCAGTGAGGGAGAGGAGGAGAAGCTGTGGAGGAATCCCAGGGTGCTCTGGGGTTGGGTCCTGCTGCCCAGGCTGGGACAGGAGTGTTATAATAACTTCTTTGAGCCAGGTCTAATGAGCCCTTGGAGGTCTATAGCACACCCAAGATAGCTCACCTACCCTTGGAGGCATAAAAATCAGCAGGATGGCTCCTGTTGCAGTGTTGGGAACAAAAAGGTTTAATAAAAGGCAAAACAACCAACAGAAAAACCTAGCTAGGTGTCAGACGTTCTTGCTCCTGGTAAAACACTTTACAAAAGCCATCAGTTTCTTTGTTCATGTCCTTTTCTAGTAAATTGCCCAGGTGGGACTTTTTGGCTTCTGTCCAATCAGCTATCCTTGAGTTTGAGGTGAAGTCCCTTAAGACTATGAAGTGTCTTTTTTTCACCTAATCGAAAAGAAAAACTGTTCTAAGCTTCTTTCCTTTTTAAAGAGACAAAAAAATAATTTTGTCCCTCCATCAACAAAGGACACACTCCTATACAGGAGCACTCTGTGCTGGGCTCAGAACTGGCTGGATGGGCAGCCCAGAGTGGTGGTGAGCAGAGCTCCATCCAGCTGGGGCCAGGCACCGGGGTGTCCCTCAGGGATCTGTGCTGGAATCAGCTCTGTTCAGTATTTTTATTGACCACATGGATGAGGGGATTGTGGCTTTCACTGGTAAATTTGCAGATGACATGAAGCTAGGAGCGTGTGTCCATCTGTTGGAAGGTAGAAGAGCTCTACAGGGAGATCCGGAATGGTTGGATGGATGAGTCGAGCCCAGTAAGATGAACACACAGAAAAACCCTGGCAAGAAAGTGCAACACTCACAAAAACTGTACCCAAATGAACTCATGGAAGATGAACTCGGGCACAGAAAATAAATCAGGGTTGAGGTTGGCCAGGGCAGCCCAAAATGCTGGCAGGAGTTGAAGCACTTGGCCAGGGAGGTGGCAGAGAGGGATGCTGGTGTCACCATCAGCAGACACCATGGCCAGCTCTCCCCTCCACCAGCAGGGTCAGGAACTGCACACCCAGATGTTCCCTTCTTCCTCTCAGTGCTCTGTTTCAGCTCCACCACCTTTCCCCAGAAGAGCCACATCTGCTGCTGCAGCAGGCAGTCTGAGAACCCACTCACCTCCAGAATTCCTCTCGACTTGAAACCCAGAAATAAAACTTCTGATGCCTTCAGGCTGCCCTGCCCGTGGTCAGAGTTCACATTTGCTATATCTGGCTATAAAAATGACCCTTTCTTTCCACTGGAAAAACAGTTCAGCTGTCGGATATGATGACCAAAGACAAGCACTGGTTTTTGTAAACACAAAAGCTTTTAAAACCTGGCCCCTGGTTTCGGTTCCTGAGTCAGTGTGAACTCCAGGGACGACGGGGGAATTACAAATATTTTATGAACTCTGGTGAACTCACACTGTGCACATTCCTTATTCATTCCTCTTGACAGAGTACTGCTCAAAACTTTTGAAAAGGTACATTTAACTTACCTGAAACTCCAAGCTCTTACAAAGAAACAAGGATGGGGCAGATTTCAAAGGGCTCAGTCTGGAGGATGTTGACTCTAATGAACAGTCAGAAGGTGTGCTGGCCAACCTGGGCCTTGGGCAAGGAGAGAGGCAGTTCCAGAGGGCAGGGATGGATGGAATATTGGGAAGGAATTGTCCCCTGGGAGGCCCTGGCACAGGGTGCCCAGAGAAGCTGTGGCTGCCCCTGGATCCCTGGAATTGACAAGGCCAGGCCGGATGGGGCTGGGACAGTGGAAGGTGTCCCTGTCCATGGCAGGGAGTTGGAAAGAGATGAGTTTGAATGTTCCTTCCAATCCAAAATATTCTGATTCAATGCACTGAGACCCACAGACAGGCAGAAATTCAATTCAGCTAATGGTGCTCCTTCTGCCTGATGCCTTGTGAAGGCTGAGCTAGGACAGAGACTGGACAGAGTTAAAGAATAAAGTAGGGATTGGTTAAAAGGATCTCCTCAACTGATCCCCCTTGGGCAGCTCAAGAGCCCAGCCAGGGCCACACCCAATATGAACCAAAATGGTCATGGGGTCTGTCACTTTTGTAAGTTCTGCTCCATTTGCATATTGGAGTTAATTGTCCAATTACAGCTTTAGGTTATCAAATCTCATCCTTCTTGTTTTTCTTCTCTTCAGCCCACGGTGTTTGTGCTCTTGGGCCTGAGATTTGGATCATTTGTCCTTGGTGCCCAGCTGGAGAAGGAATTGTTTTGTCTCCCTGCTCTGTGCACAGAGCTCACCAACCCATAATGTGAAGCTCAGAAGTGCACTCTAAAGCAGCACAGAATCTGAAAATACAAAAGCTCAAACCTGAGGCATCATGCTGGGCAGGACCACATCAGTTTACAGGCAAATTGTCATGCATGCACTTTGAGAGCCTCGGTGCTGAAATGTGATCCAATCCCTGAGGAAAACACTGATCTGCAGGATGAGAGGGAAGTGACACTGGCCCATGGCAAGGGAACAGAGCCAGTGTCACTCAGTCCTGCCACAGTCACAGCACAGCCACCACGCTGGCACAGAATCCTCACACACAAATGGCAACTCCTTCATGCCAATTAAATTTGGGATTAGATTTCCTCCACCCCTCCTCTCTATTTTGCCTTTCTCCAGGATCTCTTGAGGCTTCAAAGGCACCTTGTGCATCACACCAGGATGTTTCCTCATTACAGGGAGCAAGCTTATCAAACAAGTGCTGCTTAATTCCACCCTTCAGCCCATAAGCAGTGACCCAGATTCCTGATCTCCATTAGGAGAAGTTGGCCCCTGAGAGTTTCAGGCTGGATGACCAGACAAGGGAGGCTGGCAAAACAAGGACATGACGCAGGGAGAGGCAGAATGAGCCAAAGCAGGCCCGGAGTTTGGCCTTCCCAGTGGTCACAGCCAGGTCAGGTGCACATTCCCTGAACTCCAAGCCCAGGGAAGGGATATCCCACCCTCACAGGCTGGAGAGCTGCAGTAACAATGTAGTAATTGGCAGAATACTCAAAATAACCCAGGAATGGCACCAGTTGACTCTGGTCGGCCAAGCCCTCTCAGAGCCTTGTTTCCAGACTTCCAGGCTCAACAGGGGGAGGTGGGATGTGAAATAAAACATGGAGAATTTACAAAGAAACCCAGGAGATGAGCACACAGAGAGGCAGCCAAGTGCTGCAGTCACACTGGGCTCTGAGGCTTCATCATAAATCACAATTCCTTCCCCAAATGTGTTTCACACACACTCCAGCCAGACCCTGAACTGTTCCTCTCTGCTGTGTCAGAGTCAGGGCACTGCTGTCAAACTGTGCCCCACACCTGTCCCCAAAGAGGATTTAGGGCTAAATTCCAAATGGGATGCTCCTGTTTTGGGATTAAATCCCCACGTAATGGATGCTCCTGGCAGGAGGGTTTGCAAGCTGCACCTCTTGAGCCAGGTGAGAGAAGCACAGCCAGGTGTCCCAGTGGAGACACCTTCATCCCTGCTGTGGGGATGCCTGAAACAAATTTTTTAGGAGGATCTCTTGACATGGGACAAGGCATAAGAGACAAATCTGTCCAAAAGCACCTTCAGGAGAGTAGAATCACAGAATAGTTCCTGCTGAAAGTGACCTAAAAGTTCATCCCATTCCACCCCCTGCCATTCCAGGGACACCTTCCACTATCCCAGGTTGCTCCTAAACCCCATCCAGCCTGGGCTTGGACACTTCCAGCTGTGTTTCTTCTCACAGTACCAGGCATAGCTGATTTTGCAGCCAGCTGCGAGGTGCATCTCACACAGAATTAAAAGCAAGCCCCTTTTTGCCCAGACAGGATGGTGTCCACAGGGAATAACTCACACTAAACATGGAGTGTGATGCTCCTGGCTGTGACTCTGCATCCTGAGAGCTCTGTCTGAGCTATCAGAGCAGCCACCAGCATCCAGGCTGGTGCTCATCCCGAATCTAATAGATCATGGCAGCACAGAGGGGCCAAATTCAGTTGGATTTGGCAGCACAGGATGCAAAGAAACCCAATCCTGAGTGTCCATGGAGGATCAGAGCTCGGCCCTGCAGCCAAACAGATGTACAAAGCTCGGTGCAAGGACAGACAAGGCACAACAAAGCTTTCAACAGCTTTTTTGATATTGTTTTTTTTGGGCTTTTTTATAAACCCAGTCAGCTGCTTAATGCCTCAGTGTCCCTCCCGAGGGATAGGCAGGGAAATTCCTCTCTCCAGAGCCAGCAGGTTCAATCCTCTCCATCCCACAGCCCTGTCACTGTTCATACTCATAGGCACAATCAGGGAATAAAAGCATGCTCCTTTTCAAGGTCAGGCCAAAATTTGGGGTGGGAAGTTGGAAAATCATGGCAAACAGAGAGGCAGGTCTCCACCTGGCCTCAGCAGCTCCAATTGGATGCACCCAGGTGCACTTCTAACCAACAAACCTTGGAGCCCTGCTTCAAGGAGAGCTTCCAATCTACCCCAGCCACTCCAAAAAGGCACAAATGCCAGCTTCTGACAGCTGATGGGCAATTTTATAGGAAAACTTGATTTCCCTGTGGAAGAGGAATTGCAGGATTGGTCCCTTCCCAGCTATCTGAGCCCCAGAGTATTTCATCTGCTTCCCTAATGGCTTGTCTGCAGCAACATGTTCTTTGAAGGCTGCTCACTGAAAGAAGCTAATTGCTTTAGAGCAGCCAGAATTATTCATCTTGAATCCTCCAGTGCATAAACACCCTTTAAAATTCAGAAAATAAACCACCACCCTGCTCGTGACGGGCTCGCAGAGCGCACACAGCAGCGAGCGATCATCTCAAACACTGCAATCCCTGGGGATGTGAAACTGGGATGTGTGGAAATCTGTTATCCTGAGGGAACACAGAGCTGCTTCTGGGAGAGGAACAGCCTGGCTCTGGAGGATCTGCCTATGGATCCATGCCTTGGCTGATGCCAGTCCCCCTGCCCTTCTCTAGGCTGCAGGGACACCCTGCCAATAATCCTATTCCCTGCACCACCATGCATTCCCAAAAAGTCAAAATTCCCTCTGGGAGGAAGCCTCAGTCTGCCTCCGTTCCCAGGAAGAGATGCCACTGTCCAGACAAAGGCAAACCCCCAGTTTCCTTCCAGAGGCTACCTACACCTTTCTCAACAAGGCACTTGAGAAGCAGCAAGTTGGACAGAACTCACAGCAGCAAAAAATTTGGGCAATTCCCACAATTCCCAGGGGTGTCGACAAGTTTCTAGAGGAATCCATAGAAATTCCAACATGACTTGGATTGGAAGGGATGTGAAAGACCACCTAGTTCCATGTGCAGGGGCACCTTCCACTATCCCAGGTTGCTCCAAGCCCTGTCCAATTCAGCCTTGGATATTTCCAGTGATGGGGCAGCCACAGCTCCTCTGGGAAACCTGTGCCAGGGCCTCACCAGACCTGCCAGAAACAAAAACAGACAAGCCAGATCCATGCCAGGATTTGTCCTTCCAGATAAGTGTCCCAGAGAGCAGGAAAGGGCTGGAGCAACCAAGATGCATCCTTGATGGGAGGGGATCAGATCAAGGAATGCTTAAGCCAACCACGTGCACATTTGTCAATTGCCACCAATAAAGAGACAAAAATATTCAAAACAGAGGTGACATTTCATGCCTGGAGACTGGAGTCAGCCAGGACATCAGAATTCCACTGAGCAGCTGATTTCCCACGTTTTCAATGGCTGAGCTAAATCATTAATAGAGGTTAGTGCTGAACTCACCCCAGAACGCTGAGCTGAGTCACTGCTGCTCTCCCACTCCAGTTTATCCTTGCAAATCAGCTCGAGATGAATGTCTCCCTTATTCTGCACCCAAAAATAGAGCACATGCCAAGGCTCACTGCCCAGCAGGTGCTGATTTGTGGCATCAAGCACGTTCAAACTGATCTGATGCATTCAGCCCTGCGCAGGCAAAACACGCCACGAGAACCAGGGCTTCCCAAACCACTGGGGAGGCTTCTCATTGGGAATGAACTTCAGCCTCTGGAAATCACTGAATGAGACATGCAGCTCCCTCCCATCTGTGTTGGGTTGGCAGATGTGTTTGGGGGTGTGTGTTCTATTTGCCATCAGTTAGAAGTGGGGCAGTTATCTTCTGTCCATTGGGCAGTTTTCTTTATCTCTCCCACAAACCAGTCCTCCCTCTGGGAAATATCTTGTGTTCATGGGCCATTGAGTGTCACTGCTTGACTGATAGAATTACATCATCCCAGTGGGAGAAGCTGCGCCCACAGGGAGGAGCCAAGCATTCCTTCCTGGATATAATCTGACAGTTGGAACACCACAGCACCTTTCCCACTGGATTCCCAGAGAAAGATCAGACCAATCTACACCTCCACTGAATCCTCAGAGGAAAACTCCACCCTTCTACAGGATCACTGCTCCAGCAGAACCACACCTGTCTCTGCAGGAGGACTGCAGCCACCCTTTAATGGGACTGCTACCAGCAACCTAACAGGGAGTCAGGCCATATTCTCACTCTGTCACTGTTGTTTTGTATTACTGCTTTGGTTTGGGGTTTTTTTTTTTCCTTCCCTAATAAAGAACTGTTATTCCTGCTCCCGTATCTTTCCCTGAGAGCCCCTTAATTTCAAACCTATAACAATTTGGAGGCAGGGGGTTCACATTTTCCATTTCAGGGGAGGCTCCTGCCTTCCTTAGCAGACACCTCTCTTTTCAAACCAAGACACCATCCCACTGGTGTCCAGGAAAGAATGATTCCCTCTTCGAGGGCCTCTCCAAAGGGTTTGGCATCACCCATCCACACTTCATGGATGATGAAGGAGACCTTTTCTATGGCAAATCCACTCCAGAGGGTGAAAAACCAGGATGCGTCCCCCTAGCCATTATTGGTGGTCAAGTTAACCATGTTTTTGGGGACAGGAAAGCTGACCTGGAGAAATCAGCCTTAGACAGGAAAGGAGATACAAGCTGAGGACCTATAAAGCCAAAAATTGCTGATGCACAGGCTCTGCCCCCCCGTTTACACCTCTCTCCCTGCCCCAAAGTGACAATGCAACACTGCAAAAGGAAAAAATTACAGTAAAGATTTTACAGTCCCTCCAAGGGCTGTGGATTGCTTTGGAAACAAAAGCAACTTCTCGGTTCTGCAGCTGGAAAAGTTGTCCCATCATATACACTTAAGATTAGGAAGAAATTCTTCCCTCTGAGGGTGGGCAGGCCCTGGCATAGGGTGCCCAGAGCAGCTGTGGCTGCCCCTGGATCCCTGGAAGTGTCCAAGGCCAGGTTGGACAGGGCTTGAAGAAGCCTGGGATAGTGGAAGGTGTCCCTGCCCATGGCAGGGGGTGGGAATGAGATGTTTTTTTCAGGTCCCTTCCAACCCAAACCATTCTTTGATTCCATTATTTGTCCCAGAAATAAACGTGTTTGCATGGATCACATTACAAGAGCATCACTTTCACAGAGCCTTTGGGCAAAAAAAAAAAAAAAAAAAAAAAAAAAAAAAAAAAAGAAAAAGTCTTAATAGTCCCCAGAAAAATATCTGCTGTGAAATCATTCCCTCTGAGGATGATATTATGGAATAAGTGATCATCAGCCAAAATTACTGTGTGGAAGTCATCGATTACAGAAACACCCTGACATTCTCCAGCAGTGGCTGTGCAGATGTTGCACCAGAGCTGCTCCACAGGCTCCTCTCTGAGGAAAAGCTCTGCTGTTGTCATGGTTGCTTCATTATCTCAAGTCTTGGGTGACTATCAGAGCAAAAGTCACAGGATCTGACTCCTAAACACTTGTAAGAACAGCAAAAAGCCCAGCGCTGGGGCAGATTCGGGTTGCTGATAAGCAAACAATCCTGCAAATTGCTTGCACTGTCAGTCTGACTCATGCTTCTGTAAGCACAGCTCATTTTTCACTCCTCCAAATAAAAAAAATGAATACCCAAACCAAACAAAACACAAAAAACCCCCAAACAAACAAACAAATCAGCCCCCCAAAAAGCCCCCAAATGAAACCAACCCCCCCAAAAACCTCCCCAACCCCTCCTCCCAAAACTACCCAAAACCAAAAGAAAAATAAAACAAAACAGACCAAAAAAACCAACCCAAAAAAACCCAAAAAACCCCACAAAGCCCCCCAACAGGCCCCCCAAAAACCAAGCAAAAAAACCCACACACACTCAAAAACCACACCAAAAAAACCCAAAAAACAAAACAAAACCCCCCCCAAACTAACAAACAAACAAAAAGCCCCAACAAAAACCCCCTAAAAATAAAATTTTAAAAATCCCAAACAAGCAAGACCCCAGTGATTTTCCCATCAGGCAAAAGGTGTTGGGACACCTAAGGAATTGCCAAGATGGAGCTGGTGGCTCTGTGAGAGATTCCTGCACCTGGAAGGACAAGGACCTGCAGAGGACCATCCCCAAAGAGATGGAGCTCAGCCCCATCCCCACCCCTGCACTCCAGGCAAATGGGCACAGCTGGAGGCACAGGACAAAGGCTTTTCCTGCCTCTCCACATCCTGGTTCCTGCATGTCCAGCACCATCTGCTGGCATTCTCTCCAGGAGTCAGCTCCTCACAGGCTGGGCAGCTGCCACCCAGGGTCAGGGAATCAGGCACATCCTGAGACACAGCCCTGGTGCAGCACAGCTCCAGGATTTCCCAGGAAAAGCCCATTCCAAAGCATCTTTCCAGCAGCTGAGGCTCACCTGCTGTGGTGTCTTGGTTTGGACAGACAGGAGTCTGCTAAGGAGGGCAGGAACCTCCCCTGAAATGGAGAATGTAAACCCTCCCCACCCCTCCCAATTGCTATACATTTTAAATTAAGGGGCTCTCAGGCAAAAATATGGGAGCAGGAAATAACAGTTCTTTAACAGGGAAAAGAAAAAAATAAAGGATAAAATAAACAATGCAGTACACTAGAACAACACTGACAGAGTCAGAACCCAGCCTGACACCCTGTGGGTCAGGCTGTTGGTGGCAGTCCCATTGGAAATGTGGCTGCAGCCCTCCTGCAGTGTCAGGGCTGGTTCTGTTGGAGCAGGGGGATCTGTAGAGAAGGATGGATTCTTCCTCTGAAGATGCAGTGGAAGGAGAGGCAGCTGCTGTTCCTCTGGGGAATCCCGTGGAGAAAGCCGTGCTGGTGTCTCACAAACCTCTGGATTATATCTGGGTAGCAATGCTTGGCTCCTCCCTCTGGGCTCACATCTCCCAATGGGATGTTCTAGTTCTTATCAGCCATGCAGTGACATTCAATAGTCTGTTATCAGCAATGTCCCCTCCCGAGGGAGGTGTGAATGTGGTCACTCAAAGGCAAAATGCCCACTTGACAAAGGTAATCTGCCATGCAGATGGGAATGGAAAACAACTTGCATTGCAATCTTCAACGTGTGGGTCCATATCCACAACAGCCTCGTGGTGCAGAGCACCCAACAGCAGATGGGAACAGGGCCACAGGGGAGTCCCAGCAGACTAAAGAAATCCCACACAGGAATCCCAAATCCCAGTGATTTTGACTCAACTTTTTCACCAGGCTTTGTGAGACACTGATTCAATTCTTTTGAAAATCAGCCCATCATTAATTGGAAGGAGGAAGAGCAGCAGGACCTAATTCCTGCTTTGGAAGGCACGAGTCTGATCCCTCCAGAGAATCCCAGAAGAGTTTGGATGGAAAGAGACCTTAAAATACCATCTCATTCCACTCCTGCCATGGGCAGGGACACCTTCCACTAGCCCAGGTTGCTCCAAGCACAGCCTGGCCTTGAATACTTTTAGGAATGCGATATCACCACCTCTCTGCTGGATGATTGCAGGTGCAAAAGATGAAAAAAACCAAACCCTGTGCTCATCCAGAAACAGGCTGAGGGTGGGGTGAATTATCACTGAGCTGTTGTTCTGCACAGAGGGGGAGTTAAACCACGACCTGGCACTTCCCTGCCCCAGCCAAAGCTGCTTTCCACACTAATAACTGCATTTATTTGTATTTTCTTTGAGAGTGACACTCAGAATTAAGTGCACAGTGCAGAGGAAGAACATTCTGCACCATTACACACGGGGGTCTGAACCAGTCAGGAATCCTGGGATATTCAACCTCTGCAATTAACCAAAACAGCCTGGGAGAACACCAAAACACACAAATATTCCCTTTGGGAACAGGTGTTTCAGGAACAAAACACCTTTGAAATGTCACACTGAAAGGAAGAGGAGGAAAAAGGGCAGGCATGCGCTTTTCCTGGTTATCCTGAATATTTTAGTTGTCATCCCACTGAGACAATTCAGAACTCCACATTAGGATATTCCAGGACTGCAACTTGCACTGGGCTGGGGTTTTCAGGGACTTTTTGGTTCCCCACATCCAGCCTCTTCCTTTTATACACCCACCCAATGTTTTTGTTGGAAGAGGAGAAAAGAAACTCAACAGGATTCCCTCCATGGGGGTTATTTTGGAAAAAGCCAAGCATCACTTGCTGTCCACTGATGAGCTTTCAGGTCTCTTCTAAACCAAAATATTCTGAATGTTGAAAAGACAGACAAATGTGCTGTCATGAGGAAGAACCACAACAAATCCCAGATCCTGTATTTTTTTCCCCCTACTATTATTCTAATTCTCCAGGCATTTACTATGCTATCCATGGCCAACACAGTTTTACATTCCAGTTCTTGTCAACTCTTGGTGTTGACTCGAGGCAAACCCACGTGTGAATGGATGTAAACTGAAATTCCCTGCTCTCCCTGGCAATGAGTTCCATGAGATATCTCTGAACTCCCATAAAAATGATAAATGAGTTTAAAACTGAAGCCATTCAAATGGAAAATCCTGCTGCAGGCCTGGTAGAACAGAAATAAAGACAGCAGAATTACGGCTGCAGAGCAGAAAACCCTGCAAAAGAGAGCTCTGGAAGCATTAAAGCAACTCTAGAAACAAAAATAAAATAAATATTGCCATGCAAATGCTTGCACCAGTCAAACCTGAGCCACATTTCCTGGGTGCTTGTCCTTCTGTCGAGCCAAAGGCAAGAGGGAAAACCATATCCAGAGATGTCAGGGTGTGACAAAGCTGGGAAAGGACCCTGGGAAGAGCTCCCTGATTAAACAGCAGCCCTGAGCAAACAGCCCCAGCCTTGCCTGCTCCGTGATACATCTTCTTCTCCAAATGGGAAGAGGACAGGAGAGAAAACATCGCTTCCAGCTCGTTATTTCCAGGCTGTTTCAGCTGTCAAAACACTGCACTGGATCCCTGTCACCTGGGAAAAAAAGCTGGAGGGCTCAGATCCAAGGGCCAGGTATGGTAATCACGCAGAGCTGGAGCCCAGGATGCTGGGATATCCCATCTCCTGTGGCTCCATAGTGAACAGGGATGGACATTCCTGCATCCACTGAAGCTCTGGGAATGCTTCTTCAGCAGGATGCTTGATTTCCTGCCCCTGAGGTCACGGCTCCAACATCTCTTGAGGTCTTGGCAGAAAGAATGCTCAACAAGAGAAAAAACCCCCCAAAAAAAACCAAAAAAAAAGAAAAAGAAAACCCAAAAACCAGCAACAACAAAAAACCCCCAACAACTCCCCCCCAAAAAAACAGAAAAACCCTAAAACTCTCCCCCCCAAAAAAACCAACCCCCGAAAAAAAAACAAGAAACCACCCCAAAAATTAAAAAAAACCCAAAAAACCGAAACAAACAACCCAAAAAACACCAAAAAACCAAAACAAAAAAGCCAAAAAACACCAACCCCCTCCCAAAAAACCCAAAAAAAAAAAACCAAAACAAAAACAACAAAATACTCCCAAAAAAGCAAAAAAAACCCCACCCTAAAAATTAAGAACCAAACAAACAAAAATCCCAAAAAACCCAAAAAACAAAGCCCAAAAAACCCCAAAAAAACAAACAAAAAAACCAAAAAAAAACCCAAAAAAACCCAACCACACCCTAACCTTAACCTGAGATAAAGAGACATCAAAAGATGAAATAGAGGATTTTCCACAAATCCTCCATGCTATTTTTAGTCTCTCTTTCATGGTAAGAACACAACATCTAGTTTCACTGCCCTGTGTCCTTCACCTCCTCTGGGAGCCGACCTGCAACTGGGCAAGGTGAAGGCATGTAAAAGTTCTGTGAGCTGAGAGCTAAAGATGCAATTTGGGCTCTGATAGATGGATTTCCCTAGCTGATTACAGCTTCACAGGGGTGGGGTGCTCCTGACCCTTTATCTGCATGGACTTGTTGGAAGAGTGGAGGCAGAAGGAAGTCAGGGAAGGATTTAGTCAAGCATGGCTAAGACAAGCAGCACGTTTGTAGTGAGCTGGTTTATTCCATCTCTTCCAGCTGTGAAATGCTCTGGACTGGTGTTCAGGACTCAGGACGAAGCCCACAGCCTTCCCAGGCCTGCAGGCACGCTGGGAATTCTTGGGGTGTAGCATTCACATTCTCTGAAAAACTTCCTTTGCCCAGGGATTTTTCTCCTGGGAAGCTGAGAACCCTCAGAGAAAAGGAAAACAATTCTTATCTCATGTGCTTCTCCTGTGCTGTGCTCATGTGGAATGTGTTTGGAGATTGTTCACCCACAGGTGATTGTTCCATTGGGTTCTGCTGTGAGTTGTTTTGGCTCTTTGGCCAATCAGGGCCAGGCTGTATCAGACTCTGGAGAGAGTCACAAGCTTTCATTATTATCTTTTTAGCATTCAGCAAGTGTTCTTTCTGTATTCTTTAGTACAGTATAGTATTCTTTAATATCAGATAGTATGATAAAGTAATAAATTAGCATTCTGAGAACATGGAGTCAGATTCATCATTCCTACCTTTTTTTGGGGCACCTTGTTTGCAATATTGGGGGTGTCCTGTGCAGGGCCAGAAGGTGGGTTTCAATCCTTCTAACTTGGGATATTCCACATGATATTTCTCATGGAGCTTCTCCATCTTCCCCTGGAGCTGGACACCAAGGTGGGCATGGACAAGGTGATATTCAAGAGGTACCTGGCTCAAAGACAGATGCTCTTCCCAGCTCCCAGAACTCCTGGAATATACTTGGGGCTCCACATGGATCTGCTCTGCTTCTCCTGCTTCCCGATGAAAGGCACATCCCCTGGGATCAGTGCTGAGCACATCTCTTCCCAAAGCTGTAGGTGTCAAATCATCGCTGCATTATCATGGTCAGAGGGAATCAAAGGTGCACATCTGGGATTTTTGTCCCCAGATCCCTGTGCCAGGAAGGCTCTGACTGCCAGAGCACCAGCTGGGAAAAAAACAGACTTAAAAGATGTAGAAGGGATTGTGTGGGACCAGTTGGGTCTCCTCCAGAGGCAGCAAGGCTGGAAAAGGATCAGGGATATCTGCAAGGAATCTGCAATGCAGCAGGATGCTGATCCAGACTTCTGATGGACACAAGGCCATAAAAGCAGAAATTGCAGACACTGACTTTTTCCCACTGGTGAGAAGGGCAATCCAAGGTGGAATATCTGAAGAGGGACTTTCGAAATTCATGATTTTAGCTCAGAAGAAACCAGTTCAGGGGCTGTCTAGATTTATTCAGTGGATGTGCCTGACATTCACACCCAGATCCTGAGATCCCAGGGCAACTGACAAGCCTTGTATTAACTCCAGACTAATCTGTACCATCTGTCAAAGTCTGAGGGGAAAAGAGCAACTTTTCTACTCTGGGGTTGGATTCTCTTACTGCTGCTCTGGCTGGAGTCATTTGCAGAAGAGAAAGTCTTGGTTTTTATTAAGTCTTCCATGAAAAAGTATCCCTGGGACCGCCACTGAAGGAGCCACTCTGTGTTTTGAGCAGCTTTCCAGGGCTCCATCCCCTGCACGTGGCTACTTTAGAAGGCAGGAACAGAGCAGAGATCCCCTGGGCACAGCAGCATTTGCAGATTCCCATTCCCAAGTTTTTGGGAGGGACAGGAGCAGCTGTGCCAGGCTTTTCTATGGTGCAGAAGAACATTCTGCCCACTGAGGTGTGGGACCAGAATTCCAGACTCAAAATTGCAAGCTCTTCACCTGCATCTTCAGGAGGCCTAGAAGGATTTGTTTAAGGGCTGCCTGGAAGTTTTTCAGTCCACAGGACCTACACAACCATCCCAGGCCCACCTCATTTGGTTTTCTGCCAAAGACACGGAACTCTGGAAAAATTCCAGCTCCAGGTGATGCAGGTCCAGAGAGAAAAGGTCAGGCATCAGCAAAAAAACCAGTCTTTCTCTTCTGACAACATCCTTTGCATGGAATAACAGCAAAACTGATTCATTCCCTATGGAGCCTGAGATCTTCTCCCCTTCCTGAGGACTCTGGACCTGGGATCTCCTTATCCTCGTCAGAGTTTTTAATCTCCTCCAAACAAATCTCAAGAAAATTTTCATCTACCCAAACAAATCCATGCATTAACAGGAGCTATGTTAGACTCCTTCACCTTGGACTGCAATGCTTCCAATCCCAGGTGAAAGAGGGAACAGGGAATACTTGAGCTGGAAACCAGCAGAGCAAGGGATGTGCAGCCCCTGCCTGTCACTGATCCCTGCTCGCAGTGGGGCACCAGAGAGGCCCTTCAGGCATCACTCAGCAGGATTCTCATCCCTGCACTCACACCTGCCCAGCATTCCAAGCAAGGCAGCCTCCAGCTGGGCTCTGCATTCCCTGGCTGGAGCCACAGCTCCTGTTTCCATGCCTGCCCTAGTTTCTGGTCGTAATTCTGTGGTGCATTAAGATCAAGGCTGCTCTGACTACCTGTGTGCATTTAGAGGGAGAGATTTTCCCCAGGGGGAGCTTTTAAAAGCAGCAGTTCACCTGGGGTCAGGAGCCAGCTCAGGTATTAAAACTGTTAAAAAAAAATAAAATCTCCATCACTAAGTTACAAAGAGAAAAAAAAAATTAAAAATCTGAGTTGTAAACAGCAACAAACAACAAAAAGGACTCCAATATTGGTCAAGATGTCCCTAGATCTAAAGGAAGGTGTCCCTGCTCATAGGTGAGGTTGGATTTATGATCATGAAATGTCCCTTGCATCCCAAACCATCCCATGGCTCTATGATAATCACCACAGAGTACCCCATCCCACCTGGAACATCCTGGAAAGTGATCTGGGCAAGGAAAAAAAAAAAAAAAGGAAAAAAGGAGGAAGTTATAGGCAACCTGCTGCTGCAGAAAGGGGTCATGGGGAACAGGCTGGGTTAGTGGTTCCTCTGGGAACCCATGGGAGGAAAAAGGGAAGATTTCAAACAGGAGAAACAAAAATGAAAGGAGAAAGAGGGGAGGCGAAGGAGGAGGAAGGGAAGAGACAACAAATGACTCTTCATTTAGCACAAAGAAACCAAGATGTCAAGAACAGCATTAATCAAGTCACCGAGGGATGAGACAAAATTCTGTAATTGCCTCTACCCTGATGCGAGAAACCTGGGTAATAAACAAGAGAAATGGGAATTGCTCATTTACAGAGCATAAATTTGACCTAGTTGGTATCACTGAAACCTTCTGGGAGGCATTTGCATGATTGGAATGTGTAAGGAAGAGTCAGTGCTCATAACCTGTGTGGGAAAGGGGGGGAAGCCCTGGCATGGCCTGCAAGGGGAATATCTCCAGTGGGTCCTCCTGCTCCTGAGCTTTGGGATTGTCACTAAGCTCCTTCCCCACTAAACCCTCACCAGGGGAGCAGTGCCAGACATCCACCCTGACATTTCCAAAGCTTCCCCAGCAAAGTCTTATCTGAATTTTTTTTTTTTTTTTGGGTCAGAATTTACCAAAAATGGCTCTAAAGCTGCTTCCCCCTCCCCGTTGCACGGACTTTTGTCTGGGCAGGGAAATCAGGAGCGACAGCTGAACTGGAAGGCAGCCTCTGCTTCAGAGCAAGCAATCCCACTAATCTTTTAATGCACAGACAAAGCAAATGCCAAACTAATGAAATACCGGCTTATGCCTTCAAAGGGGAACATTTCAGACCCAGCAGAGCCAAGGGAACAAAGTTACCAGAAGTTAACAAAAGTCAGAGCAAGAATATTTTCCCTCAAAAAAAAAAAAAAAAAAAAAGGAAAAAAAGAAAAAAAAAAGAAAGCAAGTGCCAGACAACCACAAATACCATGATTCAAGGAAGGCTCTTTTGAAGGGATGAAAGGCCAGAGAGAGTGATGTGAGCTGAGTAATCTTCACCAAGGGGAGAAGGAAAAGCAAGGAGGGATTTGATGCAAATCAGCTGTATCACTCCTAGTTTGTATTCATTGGGAAGGGAGGAGCAGGGGGGGGACTCCAATAATTCAACATCCAGACAACTTCACAAGAGCTTAAGGAATCTTTGCAAGAGCGATGCTATTTCTGGTATGCAGGAATAATCCAGAGATTAATTATTTCTCCTGGGTTTAGGCAGGCACAGGCACTGCCTTCCACCTTACCTCCTTGGGGCTGACATCCCTGGGAATATCCTCCATGCTCCTTTGTCCCTCCAAAGAAAGAGCCATGGATTTTCCACTTATTTTGGGGGCCATTCATTTCAAATAATATGCAGGATCTTCCTGGGAGTCAAACTGCTCCAGCAGCAGGCACATCACATAAACCCTCCCAGATCTTGCACCCCCAGCAGCCATTTCAATGAATTCCATTGGGAAACACCCCTGTATGGACAGAGCTGTGTCTCAAGCCCTCCATCAAAGTCCTAATTCCCAACATTTCACTACAGTGTCCATCAGAAGCTCCCAAAGGTCTCCCGTACAAAGGCAACTTTTCTGGCCACAGCAGCTCCAATTTATTTGAATTTATTTCCCCCCCTCCATTTTATACAGAAAAAACATTAGCTGGAAATGTGTCCCAACAATATCTTATCCCAGTCTTCGCTGTGGCTTAAAAGTCAGAAAATTGCCTCCTCTTGGAATTATTTAGGCAGGAAAAGGCCCCTAAAATCAGAGTCCAACCATTGCTCCAGCACTTCCAACGCCATCACTGAATTGTGTCCCCACCTGACACATCAGCTTTTAAACACATGCATGCCCTCTGCTGCCTCACAAAGGTCACCAGGCAAGTCTGCTCCTGCTCCACATCCCCCTAAAAGCCCTGCAGCCCTCCAGTGATCTCTTATCTCCCCACAAAATCTCCCACTGCTTCCTCCCTTCTCATCCAGCCTCCAGCTCAATATTTTACAGACAATCCGAATCAATCCTAGATGCACTGCAGACGTGAGGGGGAAACCAAATTAAGAAATATTTAAAGGATGGCAGTACTGATATTAATTATGTGGGGTTTCATTGAGGTCACATGGGTTTTATTTCTAAGTTGGATGGAAAGATCTCAGTTGTTCTGAGCACCAGAGGTCTGGGAAGAAACAGAGTCAGTCAGGTGCCACCATTTCAGGTGATTTGTTATAATAACATTAACATAAGCTATAAAACAAGCTTAAATTGTTTTATTAATAGCTCTTTAAGTTTCATTATCAATAGGGAATGAGCATTTCAAGGGGAAATGTTGAGGGAATCACAGAATCATGGAGTGGTTTGCGTTCAATGGGACCTTAAATCTCATCTCATTCCACTATCCCAGGTTGCCTCAAGCCCTGTCCAGCCTGGCCTTGGACACTTCCAGGGACAGGGAAAACTGAGGGTTACTTATCCCAATCTTATACCCCAATATTTTGGAATTAATCTGTTTTATGATAACAGAAACTAAGCTATGATTAAATTTGCAGCTAGTAGAAACTGTTGGAGAAGGCTAAATAGAGAAAAATCTCAAGGAGATCAGGCTGCTAGATAGAGACATATCCAAATAGAGCCAAATAAGGTCACACCCAGGACCAGGAAAGCAGGTCAGACCCACAAAATGAGACTGTCCCAGCCGTTCTAACAGAGGAATGAGCAAGATACAAATTGTCAGCTTAAAGCACTTTCTAGCTAAGAAAATTTTCAGTCATTTCATGCATAACCTCAGGACAATGAGGGGACAATCCTCTTTCTTTTGAGCACAACTCATAACTGTCCCAAAAGTGGGGCAAAATCCACCAAAAAACAAATTCACTGCAGGAAAGACTTGTGCATTCACCACACGAATGTGAAGCTTCCCAGATTTTCACTAAATCCAGGGCAGCAGATCAGGGAAACCCATCAAGGCCACAGGGGGTTCAGCCTTGGAGCTTGCCACGTGCAGCATCAACTTTTTAACTACAAACACCCCTGTGAAGCTGCCTCTGAAGTTTAAGAGAAATCCCAGCAAGATAACACTGTGCCATGCTTAAATAATCCCAGTGATCAGAAATCCTTTGATGCTTAATGCTCAAGTTGGAATATTTTTAGAGAAGTGCTGGCTTTAGCTAAAAAAAGAGCCCACTCCACACACTATCAGTCAAATGATCAGCAGATAGTATCTAATCTCTAAATAATGCTGATCTGGAGAGAGGCTCCAGCTTTATGAAAAGACACTTGCCAGCTGATTTAAAGGTGCAGAAGTGAACACAAGCAGCAGCAGCTTAAGGGAAGATGACTACAGAAGCTCAAAGAATCAACATCTTGAAAAGAAAGCTGAAGTCCTGGATGTCCTGGAGAATAAAAAAAATAAGAAGGGACATTAAGGCTAATAAAGGCACCAAGCTTGTACAGTGAAGTGAAGAAGGTTATCATGTCTCACAGCCAAGCACTTCCATGTTGTCCATGTCATCCTGGAACAGGATTTACCACAAGCAGAGGAAAACACATTTGCTCTCCAATATTGATTTCTCTGGGTCTAGATTGAAGGCACTTGAGACAGTAGTTCATATTCAGACTCAAGTGTTTATTATTTTTTATCAGTAAAACATTCTCACAACCATGAGTTCAGCAACTTTTCATCAGCAAGGCACAAAATAGCCCCCTATCTCTTGTTACAAGGTCTTTTAAGACTAAACTATCTAATTAAGAAAGGACACCTAGATTATTTTCCCTTTTAACCCAATAACTGCAATCCCAAATAGCTGCAATGGGGATTTTTCTGCCCAATTACAGAATGTCACCCAAACCCATGAAGACAAAGGAAGAAGAAGGAAGAAGAAGGAAGAAGAAGGAAGAAGAAGGTAAAGAAGAACCACCTGCCTCCACCCTAACACCTCCATCTTGCTTTATCTATATTACTATATTCTAAAACCCCAAACTCTAAGTTTTCCACCCTGTGATATTACACACTTCTAACTAACTACACACCCACAATCCCAGTGGTATCAATCAATTTTGGAAGCCTTCTCCACAGTCTCAGGGCAAATGAAGTGTTCTCTTGTGGGTCTGTGCCTTCAAGCACAGAAAGTTTAAAATTCTCAGCATCCAGGATTCCACCACTCCAAATCCAGCAGGTTTTGGAGCTTACCTAAAGTCTCTCTCAGCCCCAACAGCCCTGGGGATCCCTCACTGCAGGCTTTGCTTGGTGACAGCAGCTCTGCACCTCCTGTGGTCCAGGGGATCACACCAGGTAATGTCAGAGATGCAACCTAAACATCCTCCTGGCCTGGAAATAACTTTGATTTCAAAGAAGAGACTTTTCTGTCTTCTTTTTCTTTATTCTTCCCTCATGATCCCGTTGATGCAGCTTCAGGGCTCAGTGCTTCATTGTTCACCTCCAGAAGCACTACCTGCTGTCTCTTCACATAAAGAGCTGATGACAGGAGGAGGTTTATTACTCTAATCACTTGCAAGAAAAAAAAAGTTACTGCACATGCACTTGACTACTCAATTTGCTTTATGCAAGTTGTCCATGAACGTGATCATTTCTTTCAGCTATAAGATTGTTTAAAGTGCTCTTATCTCTTCCTCTCAGATTTTTTTTAAATTTCTATTTCAGTAGCATTAAGAAAGAGCCCAGAGGAGCTGTGGCTGCCCCTGGATCCCTGGAAGTGTCCAAGGCCAGGCTGGAAAGGCTTGGAGGCACCTGGGATGGTGGGAGGTGTCCCAGCCCAGGCCAAGGGGTGGGAATTGGATGAGTTTAAGGTCCCTTCCCAGCCAGGATATGCTGAGATCCTGTGACCAGCCCTGGGCAGGAGGCTGCAGGGCAGCCAGAGGACGACACAGGATTTCAAGTGGAAACACAGAGTCACTGGGAGCTGACTTGTGGCACAGAAACCCCAAAGCCTGAGGCAACTGATTCAGTGCACTGAGCTTGTCAAGGCTGTAATAGCTCTGATTAGAGGTGTCAGCAATGCCACATCAAGTGCCTCATGAGCTGCAGCACCAGGGCAGCCAGGAGACAGCAAGAAATCCATGCTGCTCATGAGCTGCAATTAACTGACTAACAAAATGACTGACAAAAAAACCCCCCAAAACTAAAAGCAAACCACACCAGGGAGGTGTGGCATTCACATTCTCTAGTAAAATCCTTTCACCCAGGACTCTTCTCCTGGGAAGCTGAGGAGCCTCAGAGAAAAGGAAAACAATTCTTATCTCATGTGCTTCTCCTCTGTTGTGCTCATGTGGAATGTGTTTGGAGATTGTTCACCCACAGGTGATTGTTCCATTGGGTTCTGCTGTGAGTTGTTTTGGCTCTTTGGCCAAATCAGAGTTGAGACTCTGGAAAAGAGACTTTGGAAAGAGTCAGGAGTTTTCGTTGTTATCTTTTTAGCATTCAGTAAGTGTCCTTTCTGAATTCTTTAGTATAGTGTAGTATAGTATTTTTTAATAGAATATAGTATCATAAAGTAATAAATTAGTTTTCTGAGAACATGGAGTCAGACTCATCATTCCTTCCAACCTCTGGGGGCAATCCAAATACAATAGGGAGGTGATGAGAGGGAACAGAAAACCAAAACCACTCAGGATACAGAGCGGCTTTAGGTAGAAGGCCCAGAGAGCCATACAATGATCCCCATGGATCTGTACCTACAGCAAACTTCCCAGGAGCAGCCTGCTGCTTCCCAATGGCTTTAAGATGAAGGAGGGTAGATTTAGACTGGATATTAGGAAGAAATTTTTTCCTGTGAGGATGATGAGGCCCTGGCACAGGGTGCCCAGAGCAGCTGTGGCTGCCCCTGGAGCCCTGGAAGTGTCCAAGGCCAGGTTGGACAAGGCTTGGAGCAGCCTGGAATAGTGGAAGGTGTCCCTGCCCATGACAGGGGTGGCATGAAGTGAGGTGAAACTTTAAAAAGTTTTCCTTCCACCCCAGAATATTTTAGAATTCTATATTCCCTAAAGAGTTGTTTTCAAGAGTGCTTTGCAAAGAGAAAGATCAAGCAACTCCAGGAGGAGGAATATAACCCTCCTCATCCAAGCTCTAAATTCTTATTTAGACCAAAGTCCAGCTGAGCAGGGTTTGCTTTGCCCACTGCCCAGAGCCAGCAGCTGATCTCGTCTCTGGAGGCAGGTTCCAGCTGTCCTGGAGCCTGCAGCTCATCCAGCACGCCTCGGACCGGGCACCTGTCAGGAAGGATCCAGCTGATGGGTTTGAGGGCCCTGCTGTAATTATCTCATCACAGTGACACACACCCTGAGATGCAATCAGCTGCCGGCTAATTGCACAGCATCCCCAGTGCACTCAGAAACAGCACAGGAGCCACATCAGCTGGAAGAATCCCATTAAAGCCTCAGGAAGCACAAGCCCACCCACATTTGAGCAGGTCCTCGGGGAAGAGGCAGAGGTTGGAAAGGTCCCAGTGGGAAGGGCAGAGCCTTGGGAAAGCCCAACAGGTGTTTCAAGAGGGAGGTTTTGAGGCAAACACGCTTCTTTGGTGGTTTTTTGGAGGGGAACACTGGCTCTTCCCATCTCTGCTCCCAGTCAACTCCATCCTTTGTTGTGGCAGCTCCCCTCAAGGCAACAAAGAGCAGCAATTCCAAGAGAGCAGCAGCTTTTTGTGGAGATTGGACCAGAAAGACAGCAAAGAGGATGGAACCTGAACGACTGTCCCTACTGCCCTGCTTGTCCTGGGAGTACTTTACAATCCCTGCAGACAGATCCCTCAGCCTGGCAGTTCATCAGGGCCTGACAGGTAAATAAACACACAGCTACCCTGATGCCTTCTGCCAGCAACTCAGAACAGCCACAGGGACAAGGCAAGTCTTTATTACAGCCTCTAGGCAGCAAGTCAAATTCATTCCCTGAGAATCCTGCACAAAAGATGTGCAGATAACAGATTCCCATCTCCATAAACATCACTATTCCACACTGCATTTAAGGCATGTTAAAAGTTCTTCCTTGAAATTCACAGCTCCCCATCCCCAGCACTGTGGGGTTTTTTTGGGGCACTTGTTTAGAGACACAGCAGCATAGGACCCCCAAAAGTTCAGCAAGCACAGCAAGACAGCAAGGCTTAGAAAGAATTAAAAAATAAAGTCTCAACAAGAAAGCTCCTTAGAGGAATGCAATTGATTTTCCAAGTCTTTCAGACCACGTATTTTAATTAATATTTATCCTACCTACTTAAATGCCATAATCTGTGCTGTGTTAGAACTGCAGCATTCAACAATTGATGCTATTAATTCTGCCCACCATGGCATCTCCCTCTTCCAGATGCAAGGGGAAGCACTCAGCAGAGAACAGAGGGATTCTTGCAGCCTTCCACGTGTGCTGGGAAAGCAGCAGCAGCTGCAATAATGTGCTCAAGCAGATAAACATTCCAACAACGCTGCTTAAAGCATCAATTTTGTCTTTCCCCTCGTTTGCAAGAAGCTCCTGTTGTCAGCTTAACTCGACAACTATTTCCACACAGCAAACAGCTAATGGGCCACTGAGAAAAGCTCCTGAAAATTCAGCCTGTGCTGCTCCAGAGCTGAGCTGAAGCTGTGTAACCCATGGAAATAAGGGGCTGGAATGATGGGCCATAGCAAGTGTCAGAGCACTGGCATAGGGAAAAAATTAAATATAGAAAACAGAAATTCTGCTGCCACAGGAGAAGCCTCAGTGGAGAACCATCTGGGAGCTGTTAAAGACCAAGAACACTGACTCTGCTTTTGGGAAAGAGGCAGCTTTCCACACAGCCAGAGCAGATGTAGAGGCAGGAGAGCATCACCATGCTTAGTGCATCCAGAGAGACCCATGAGAACTGACAGAAGACACCAAAACCACCATTTCTGGCAGAAATCCTCCTCCCCAAGATCAGAGCAGAACCCTTAAATTTGCTGTGAAATGCAAACCAGCCATAATTCCTTGGGGAAGGAGGAGAGAAGTTACAAATGGCAGAGCCTTTTGGGGCAGACTCCCAGCTGCATCCCACGGGGAGGAATTTTGCTCCTCCATAACATTTTACAGAACTCTCCACCTCAGCCAGGTCACCAAACTAAGCAGTGCTTGGACCCCTGGCATCTCCACCACTGGCTCCTCTCTGGTACAGATTTAGGGAGAGTGAAGGGTTCAACCCTCCCAGCACTGCACCACAATTTTTACAGCAAACCCATCCTGGAGAAGACACAGTTTGTCTCAAATTCCATTACACTGCACCAGAAGGTGGTCACAGCACTTGGGGGGAAAATTAAAACAATCCCCAAAACCCAAACACCCTCAAGTTTCAAACTCCAGAGCATCAGAAGTAGAAGACTCCTGATCTGTATCAGGGGGCCCTATTAAGATCATTATTTGCTGTCAGAGTCTTTAAGCAGCCTGCTCTAAATATAGACCCATTTAAAGCTTTTCTAGGGGAAAAAATAATTTAGAAAAAAAATCTAAGTGACTTAGAATCAAGAGTGACACCAAGACAGAGCCACAGCAGTGCAAACACACTGCAGCAAGGTGATCTTTAAAGGCAAACCTGGGCACCTGCACTCCCTGGGGAGATTTTCAGTGCAGAGCTGCATCCTCAGTGCTCTGCTGCATTTGGTGCTGCAGCACCATCAGCGATTCCTCCTCCCTGTTCTGGGAGCTGCCTGTCAAACCCATTCCCAGGAGGGAACCTGCCTTCGTTAGGGGCTTTACAGGTGATGTACACCTCGGCCAAAAGCAGCTTTCCCTGCCAGGATCTCTGCACTGCAGTTCCCAAGCGCCCATGGGTCTGCCAAAGCACGAGCAGTTAAAGCTGGCAGAGCCCCAGACAAGAAGGTTTTATATCCTTTTCAAAACTCCACTTCAACTTTATGTACTCCAGGGAATTTCGTCGTCTGTGCTCATAATCCCCTTGGGAATCCTGAAGTCTTGGTGATAAATCCCTGGACCTGGTTATAAAACACAGAAGTGCTTTTGATCACGGGGCAAATGCCTGTGTGAAGTGGTGTTTGTTCCCTCTTTGTTCTCCTGGCAGAAGGGAGTGCAAACACGGGGCTGTCTTCCCCTTTCTCCCTGCTGGTGTTGGAGCCTTTTCCCTCACAGTTCTCTCCATTTCCATGGAATAATAGTGCCAACAGAACTGCCCCATTCCCAGGCAAACCCAAATGCAGAGGGGAGGGTTTGCTGCGAGCACTCACTTCCCCAGACAGCGTGGGCACCAACACCCCTCAGAGAGCAGCCACTCTGTCAGCCAATTAAACCAAACCCAACACAAAGCTCCTCTGCTTCCAAAAGGACTGATTGTCATTGTCTTTATTCTCTTAAATTACTCCAGATTAATTTCTACTGCACACATATGATACAGTATTCTTAGTGTACTGCCCCAGCTGAAGATCTTTATTTCTGTAGTATTTTGTCCCTGCAGCCACATCACGTTTAAGCCTTTTCTGCCTGTAAGGTGACTCCAACCTCTTCCCCACCACACATCCAACCAATTTCCCAGCAGACCAAGCCACCTGGCAGCAGGAGAGACTTGCACCAGGATTAGGACACTCTGTAGGGATGCAGGAAAACAGCTCCCGTTTCTCCTGAGAGAAACAAACAATTCTAATTTGGAAGCTGCTTTTTAATGCAGTTGGTGGGTTTGGTTTGGTTTGTTTTTTTTTTTTTTCTCCTCCTCCTGCTTTTTAGAAAGCTGTTTTGAGCATAGATTGGGAGGTTTGAAGCAGCACTGAATCTTAATGGGCCTCTCACGTGCACAGGCAGCTGCTCCCTGCCAGACTGGAGCTGCTCAGAAACACGAACAGAAACATGTACAGACTCTTCCCCACAAAAGAAAGTGGAAGCAGCCTTAGATGCTTCTCTTTTTCTGTTGTGTTTGAAACAACTGACTCCACCAGCCAAAGAACGTCCCCTCCATTGCAACCCACCTCCCCAAAGGGAAATAAAATCACTGGATGGAAGGGAAAAGCTCTGAACCCCTGGCAGAGGAAGCCCTTTGTGGCAGAGACAAAAGCAGCGACACAAAAGCTCAGCCCTGCTCCCTCCCTCCAGGAGGGTCACAAGCAAGGGGATCCCTTTCCCAGGGAGATGTTAACGCTGTGTCCTGCACCCAGGGACAGGGAACAGCCTCTCCCAGGTGGGGTCACTGGGAAGGGAGGAGCACACAGGCAGTGCAGCCCCTGGTTTGGATCTGCCGGCAGCAGCAGCAGGGGAGAGATGGAGCAAAGCTCCCAGGAGAGCAATGAGAGCTGCCGAGCAAATCGTGGAAGCATTTCCTCTCAACGAGCTGCTCCCTTCCCAGCAGCTGGCACACCTCTCCTTGTGCTGGCTGCACTGCCTAAAACACCAGTGCCATGGGGAACCCAGGTCAGGCATGGCCAGGGAGCTTGGCTGGGTCACCACCCCTGCAGAGCTCACCTTGTCTCCATCCATCCTGTGTGAGCTCAGCCTTCAGCCACCTGCATTCCCAATCCTGGAATGCTTTGGGTTAGGAGAGACCTTAAAGCCAAGCCCATGCCACCCCTGCCATGGGCAGGGACATCTTCCACTATCCCAGGCTGCTCCAAGACGGGCCTTGAGCACTTCCAGGGATCCAGGGCCTGCCCACCCTCATAGGGAACAATTCCCAATATCCCATCCATCCCTGCCCTCTGGCAGTGGGAGCCATTCCCTGTGTCCTGTCCCTCCACCCCTTCTCCCACGTCCCTCTCCAGCTCTCCTGGAGCCCCTTCAGGCCTTGGCAGGGGCTCTGGGGTGTCCCTGGAGCCTTCTTCTCTCCAGGCTGAATCAACATGTTAAAAGTTAATATACCAATGACTTCCACTCACCTTTTGGGACACTCAGTGACAGTAAGAGACCCTCCCCGTCCTCTCTAGACCTCCTTGCCTCCCTAGACCTCCTTTCCTCCAAATAACCCCTGGAAGTCAAATGTGACACCATGAAGGATTTGCCCACCTTTGGGACCAATATCCTGAATTTTGTGCTGACAGTTCACAAGAGGGAAATCTGCTGACACAGAGGCTGTGATGCTGCACGTGCACTTTTGCACAGCAGCTGTTTGAGGGCAATGTTTGGAATTCAGGGATCACCCAGAGGGTGAAAACACTGAGGGAGAGACCTTGAGCAGCCTGAACAAATAGGAAAAAATACCAGCAGAAAGGCTGCTGGGACACTTGATGCTACTCTACAAAGCCAGTCAGAGATCATGGCTTCTTCTGCTTTACAAAAGAAATAGAAACTTCAGTCTCAGGCAGAGCTATTTGATTACAGAGCAGATCTGGGTTAGCAGATAACAGCTGGAGTGGAGGAAGAGAGCCAAGCCAGGGCTCTGAGCCCAAACAGCCCAGCTACAACAAACTGCAAAGGGGAGAGGAACTGCTCTGACACACAGCCCAGGACACAGCATTGCTCCTCACAGCTGTGAGAAACCCCAGCCTGCAGCCTGTCACTGCTTTTCATTTCCCATTTGCGAAGCACATCCCACCCTCTACCCAGGAAGAGCATTTCCAGGAACACTCGGGAGAGTCAGCATTCCTGGGAGCTCAGCATCCCTCAGGGCAGTGAGCACAGGGGTGGAACAGGCAGGACAGAGCAGCTGCAGCACTGCCCAGAGGGACGGAAAATGAGGATCTGCCCTCTTTGCACCTCAGCCAAGCCTAGAATGGCAGGTTTGAACCAAAGAAATGAGTCTATTTGTATTTTTGGCTTGTGTCATCAAGGTCTGGGAGGGGCCACATGATGCTGCCCAGCCCCACAGCAGGGCATTTTAGGGCAGTGTTTTAATGGGATCAGAGCCCCTCTGCCCTGGAGCCAAGCTAGGAGAGCTGGGGGTGCTCACCTGGAGAGGAGAAGAATCCAGGGACACCTCAGAGCCCCTTCCAGGGCCTAAAGAGGCTCCAGGAGAGCTGGAGAGGGACTGGGGACCATGGATGGAGGGACAGGACACAGGGAATGGCTCCCACTGCCAGAGGGCAGGGATGGATGGGAGATTGGGAATTAGGAATTGTTCCCTGGCAGGGTGGGCAGGCCCTGGCACAGGGTGCCCAGAGCGGCTGTGGCTGCCCCTGGAAGTGTCCAAGGGGAGGCTGGACAGGGCTTGGAGCAGCCTGGGATGGTGGAAGGTGTCCCTGCCCATGGAATGAAATGATCTTTAAGGACCCTTCCAACCCAAGCCATTCAGGGATTCTGTCTCAGGGCCATCACACAGGTACAGGGGACATTCATGGCTCAGCCCCTTGTCACTGGTACAGCCTGAACTGAACAAGTTCACAGTCACAAAAAGCAGTTTGAGGCACATCTTGGTTTCAAGCAAAACACTCCCTCCAGCAGAGAGGCAGAGGTGAGAGATGAGGTGGTCCAAGAAACCATTAAGGAAACTCTTCATGCTGAACACGAGTGTCAAGGTTTTGAGGAGCTCAAGGCCTCAAAGCCCCCTGCAAGCCATTTGTGACTCAACCATGTGTAAACCATGCTAAGCCAAATCCCAGAGCTGGCTCTGATGATATCCAATCCACCCAGAGATCAAGAGTCTAATGCTACATTTCAAACCCCCCAGAAATTGAGAGGAGCTGAGTATTTTCTTATACTTGTACACAATAGAATTTATGAAACAGATAGCAAAAGCCATCCATCTTCATTTATAAGTCATGGCTTTTGCCTTTGTTAAATTTAATTGCTTCCCCTGTGGCTTCAAATCAAGGGCAGATTCTATTAAAAGTAATTACTTTGCTGTGCAGCTGGCATAGCAAAGTTGCTTGATAAAGGTTAATCTACTAAGTGATGGCAGCTTCCAAATGAGGGTGATGATTTTCATTAATAACTTCATGGGGAAGATGATGCTGGAATTTACACGTGCACTGACATGATAGCCACAGCTCCAGAGGGTTCTGTGTCCCCATCCATGGCCCAGGACAAGCATGACACTGGGGCCATGGGGTCCTGCTGCAGGTGCCAGGCACTGCTCCCTGTGTCACCCACAGGGCTTCCACTCACACCCATCCTCAGGGGTGTGCAGGCTGTGGTCTGCTCCATCCCTGGAATTGCCCAAGGACAGGCTGGAGCAGCCTGGGATAGTGGAAGATGTCCCTGCCCACTGCTGAGGGTTGGATGTGATGGGCTTTGAAGTCCCTTCCAACCCAAACCCTTTTAGGCCAGTGTAGAATCAGCACCCCCCCTGTGATGAGCTCACTCCAGGCCATTTGCTCTTCAGGATTCTTTTTGTTTTCCAAAGCTCCAACAGAAGGGAAAGCAGGGGCAGGCACCCCCTAATAATCAGACAAAGTGGGACCAACCTAAGGAGGAATGCTTCAAACAAACCCCTCATTTTTCTTTCTTTTCTCCCTGCAGAGCAGCAGCCCAGAAATGCAGCCCATCAACAAGGCCTGCAGCATTCTGTGCAAAAGGCCACTTGTGCCACACAAATAATTGGAGAAAGGCTAGGAGATATAAAAAATACACTTTTTTAACCCCACTAATGGCATCTTTTAGCTGCACTGGAGGATTTTAGTCCTCCCACTCATGACCAGAATGTTCAGTTATGCACCAACAGCACTGCTGCTCTCTCCAGACTAACTAAAGCTGGTCTAATGATCCTTTGTGGATCTCTTCCAACTCAAGATATTCTATGAATCCTGTGGGTTTAGGCACCAGGACATGGCAATCCATTGCCTACTGTGGCAGATTTACAAAAAGACCCCAAGCATTTTCATGTTTTTAACCATCAGAACCCAGTTTTATAAGCAAGCTGCAGATATTTCATGGAAAATTAGACCAGCTCTCTCAACCACAGGAAAGTTTTACACCATAAATCACAAATGCCTCTGAAATCAGGAGCTTGAGAAAAAAAAAAAAAAAAAGGTTAAGAATTAGAAGCTTAGCACCAGCTATTTTTAACATAATACTGAGAGTAACACCCTGCAAGCAACACACACACACGCTCTATGAATAAAGTAAAAATTCAGCCTTCTGCACACGCCTGCCCCTCCGTGAAGGGAGCTGCCATCTGCATGTTGAAAGGATTATTTTCCACGTGGGAGGCCAGAGAAAGGGGGGAAAAAAATCCCAGAAAGCTGCTAGGAAATGCAGTCAAGAGGGCAAGTTGTCTCCTGTTTCAGCAAGCAGAGGTGGTCCACGTGCAATGGCTCTGGCAGAGGGGAGTGAGCCTTGCACCATTAATTGCCCTTCAGGGAATTAATTAGGGAATTAGGTAACTTCAGGGAGAGGGTTGAGACTAAAATTCTGAAAGGGGTGACCTGCTGGATATTAACCTTGGAAGGATCTTCCTGTAAGGTGGAAACACCTCTTGGCACCTCTCTTCCAATCCAGTTTTCACCCCATTAACCACAGTCATGTAAAGTTTCAGCTGGCAGGGCTCAGCCCCTGGCTCAGGCCAGTCCCAGATGGGACACCCCAGCTCCAGTTTATCCTCTGAATAATGAAAAGCCACCATGAGCACCTCTGCTCCTGCTCCTCCAGCAGGACAAAGCCCTTTCAGAGCAGCAGGCTGCTGCTCCTTCCTTGCCTGCTGCACTTCATGAAGACACTTGTGGCCATTCCCATCTCCTCAGTCCTTGGTTTCCCAGGGGTTTCCCCTTGGTTTCCCAAGCTCTGCCTTCCCTTGTGTCTGTGACAAGGATTTGTACTCTGGGGGTTTCAATTTCCCCTTGGTAGTTATCACTCCAGAGCAATAAAAATCTCCTCAGGTCAGATGCAAACAACACGTGGCTCCAACTCCTCCTAAATCAAATTTTACTGGAAAGTCACGGGAAGCTCAAACATTCCCAAGACTAGAAAAAGAAAGGAGCTATTTATTCTTGCAGTTACACCAAGCAAGAGCTGAAAAGGTGTTACATTGCTGCCAGCTTAGCTACACATTCAAAAATAAATGTGTTTTCTTGGTGATGGTGAGAGTGCAAATCTCCAGGGAAAGCAAAATCAGAATGGAAAGGCAGCAAAGCAAAGTTATTTATTCAGACTACGGCTGTCAGAAGGGTCTGTTCTGATCAAAGGCTGTTCTGCTGCCCGGGGGAAAGGTGAGCAGCCCTACCTGCAACTGCCAGGTGAGAAAAGCAATGAATTCCTCGCTGGGAGCAGGTGAAGCAGCCCAGCAGGGACACAGGGGATACCCAAGGGATGAGCATCCAGTGCCACCAGTGTGATCCTGCAAGGCAAGGCTGTGCCAGGCTCTCCTCGGGCAGCTTTCCCTTGTAATTATGTGGGGGAGCAAGCAGCCATTTCAGCAGAGTCCTCTTGAGTTTGATCGAGCCTTCAGTGGACAAATGGAGCAGTCAGGACCATCCTGCCATGGTGTCACTGCTCCAGAGGACAGGACATGGGCCACCCCTCGGGGACATGGGCAGACTTTCAGGGACACGGGCCACCCCTCGGGGACATGAGTGCTCCCTCAGGGACATGGACCACCACCTCAGGGACATGGGCCAGCCCTTGGGGACACGAGCCACCCCTCGGGGACATGAGTGCTCCCTCAGGGACATAAGCACTACCTCAGGGTCATGAGCCATCCCTCAGAGACATGAGCAGTCCCTTGGGGACATGAGCCACCCCTCAGGGACATGAGCCACCCCTCAGGGATATGAGCACTCGCTCAGAGTGACATGGGCCACCCCTGAAAGACATGAGCAGTCCTCAGGGACACGGGCCATCCCTCGGGGACATTGGCCACCCCTCAGGAACACGGGCCATTCCTCAGGGACATGAGCAGTCCCTCAGGGACACAGGCGAGCCCTTGGGGACATGGGAACCCCTCAGGGACGTGAGCAGTCCCTCAGGGACATGAGCCACCCCTCGGGGACATAAGCTGTCCCTCAGGGACACGAGCCATCCCTGGGGTACATGAGCACTCCCTCAGAGACATGATCCACCCCTTGGGGACATGAGGCACCCCCTGGGGACATGAGGCACCCCCTGGGGACATGAGCCGCCCCTCAGGGACACAGGCCACCCCTCAGGGACATAAGCCATCCCTTGGGGACATGGGCCACCCCTCAGGAATATAAGCATTCCCTCAGAGACACGGGCCGTCCTTGGAGGACATGAGCAGTCCCGCAGAGACATGAGCCACCCCTCGAGGACATGGGCCACCCCTCGGGGACAGGACAGGACAGTGCTTACCGAAGGGAAAGGACCAGGCCTCATGGCGGGGCCCAGCAGCTGCAGCACAACAGTGCAGGGATCAAGGTGAACACAAGTCAGGATGGATTTCTATCCTGAGTCAAGTTGCACTCCTTAAAAGAACAAAGAGAGTTTAGGGCAGTATTTTAACATGATCATAGGCCCTGTGCTCTGGAGCCAGGCTGGGAGAGCTGGCTCTCCCTGGGGTGCTCACCTGGAGAGGAGAAGGCTCCAGGGAGAGCTCAGAGCCCCTAAAGGGGCTCCAGGAGAGCTGGAGAGAGACTGGGGAGAAGGCATGGAGGGACAGGACACAGGGAATGGCTCCCACTGCCAGAGGGCAGGGATGGATGGGATATTGGGAATTAGGAATTGTCCCCTGTGAGGATGGGCAGGCCCTGGCACTGCCCAGAGCAGCTGTGGCTGGGCCCCTGGATCCCTGGAAGTGCCCAAGGCCAGGTTGGACAGGGCTTGGAGCAACCTTGGATAGTGGAAGATGTCCTTGCCCTTGGGAAGAAATAGTCTTTAAGGTCACAGAATCACGGAATAATGAGGTTGGAAGAGACCTCCAAGATCATCGAGTCCAACCTATGCCCTAACATCTCAATTAGACTATATCACCAAGTGCCATGTCCAGTCTTTTATAAAACACATCCAGAAATGGTGATTCCACCACCTCCCTGGGAAGAGCATTCCAGCACTTTATTATTATTTGGGTGAAAATTTTTTCCTAATATACCACGTATACCTTCCCTGACGTAGCATGAGAATCTGCTCTGGTTCTGTCAGTGCTGCCCTGTGGGAGAGACCAACCCCAGCTGTCTGCAGCCTCCCTTCAGGAAGGTGTAGAGAGCAATGAGGTCACCTCTGAGCCTTCTCTTCTCCAGGCTAAACAGCCCCAGCTCCTTCAAACATTCCTCACAGGGTTTGTGTTCCCAGCCCCTCACCAGCCTCGTTGCCCTGCTCTAGATGTGCTCAAGCATCTCGACATCCTTCCCAAACTGAGGGGCCAGAACTGGACACAGCACTGTCCTCCCAAGCCATCCAGTGGAATAATTTGGAGATAGAATCCATGCTCCCAAACAATGCCAGCTCGGCCCTAGAGCTCTGAGTACTTTGGATTGGCAGAAATGGGAGATGCAGCTCTAGGATTTGTGTAAAGATCAGTAAAACCCAGCCGTGAGCACGCCCAGGAGCGTGTGACCCTCCCTGGGTATTTTTGGTAATTTTTGGGTAACAATGTGTACATTACACTGCAAGTCACACCACACATGGTGGATTGCTGCCAAATCCAAGGCAGGAGCTATTCCTGGTGCCTCCAACCTGAGGAGATATTACATTTCCAGAGCAATTTGATATTAATATAAAAGGAGAAAAGAGGAGCTAAAAGTGAGTTATTTGTTTCTTATTTTTATGGCCACTTTGATTCTTTAGCACAAAAGAGGGAAAAAAACCCACACCAAAACCCTAAAAAAAACAACTACCCTTCAGATTTTTAGCTAAAAACAGGTTATTGGATGTCCCAGAGCTCCTTCTTCATTCTCTGTATAAATCAGACTGAGAAAGAGAACAGCCAACCCTCACAGTCACCTGCAGAGTGGGATGCTCATGCACACAAAGCCAAGATTTAGAGCTAACCCAAAGGCAGAGCCTCTAATTCATCACAGTTTTAATTGGTTTCAGTCCCCAAAGAAATACTTCAGTAGACATGAACTGAACCTGGCAGCCACGCAGGGATGGGAGAGAGGCACACACTGATTCTAGGGAGAGATCTTTAAACCACAAGACCAAGCCTTGGACAGTCAAATTGGTTTCTGTGGAAAAGCTGTAATGAAATTTTATGGCTCCTTCAGAGGCACAATAGAACTGGTTGAATTTGAGCAACCTTCAGTGAAAAAAATACATAAAACAAACCTTTTCTTCCCTCCTTTTTTAAAAAGAAAAGCCTTGCTGCTTTAAAAAAATGAAGCAGGAAGGAGAAGCTAAAGAGAAACTGGATAAAAAATGCCCCCCTTTTTCCCCCCCTCTTTAAAATCAAAGGTATTTTACCTCCCCTAAGGCACCAGAATGTAATCATGAAAAAGCTGAATGAAGCAAAAGTTTTGTGGAGGTTCACGTGTGGATTTGACCTAGATACAGTGAACATTCTTGTGATTAATACAGAGGTTATAATTTTATACCAGAGCACTCCAACTCCAGCTCTAAAACAAATTGGACAGAGTGTCTTATTACTCCCTCATTCCCCTTGATAGATCACTAAATAGCTGCGTGCTTTAATTATTTGAAACAGACCACAATTCGTTATTTCCCCTTTGAATTCTGCTGCAGAGTTGGATTTTCTTTCATGCCCTGCAAACTGCTATAAAGGGACTGGGATACTAAAGGAATATTAAACCCTTTGCCCACATGCCAAAATCTGTAGGAGGTACCAAATGCTCATAACACTGCCCACACTGCACACTCCACTCCACCTGAGAGATTGTTTAAAGCTCATAAAGATTAAAAATATAAAAAGAAAAGCAGGTGAAAAGGAAAATTTGAAAGGCAAAATAAAAGCAGGTTTCCTGGGTTTCAGAGTAATTGGGTTTGTTTGACATCCCAAAGCAGGATGTTCTGGAATGGTTTGGGTTGCAAGGGACCTTAAAGATAATCTAGTTCCAAGACCCAGAAGTTTAAAAAGTCTTTAAAAACTCCAAATCAGCATTACTTTTCCACTTTTGCTGCCATCCAAAGCAGTGTTTCTGACTTTCAACAAGGTTTGTAGCCTATCACCCCTTCACTGATCCACATGTGATGCCTCCAGGACCTCCTGGCCTGACCCCACCTGGGCTCAGGTACAGCAATTAAGTGACCATGGATGTCTCCACAGCATCCAAGCTGGCACTTGCACCCACCCACCCACCCTGAATTTAGTGGCAACCACTCAAACTCACAGCCAGCTTCTCTTAACAAACCATCAGCAGGGCAAATGTTTGCAGTAGACACAATAGGGAAAAAAAATTGAGAAAAAAAATTCTAATTTATTAGAAAAATTAAACCTCCTTAGACATATATTAAATTTCCTATGAGACACAGTGTCCAAGATCTGGAAGGAGGGAAAACACTGTGGCCTCCCTGACAGGACACATCCCTGGGGGATACTTTCTGACCACATCTCATGCAATTAGAAGAAAAATTATAAACTACAGCATCTCTGCCAGGGCAGAGCTAATCTAAGGCTGGTTTGATGACTACAACCCCTGCTCTGGCTTGTCAGGTGTGAGCATCTATTCCCACCTCCATTCTTAACCTACTTCAGCAGGCTGCTGAACTTTCCTTCATTTCTCACCAATTAAGCTTCCCCAGACCACCTTTCCTCAGCTTTAATTCTTCTGCTTACCTGAGTAGCCAGGGCTGGTTTATAATGTTCTGCAGGTAATTAATCCACTGATGCCAGCCTGAATAATCACAGAACAGGTTGGGCTGGAAGGGACCTTGAACTCCTTGTCATTACAGCTCCTTCTTTCCCAGCCCAGTTTTCTACATTTGTGGAGACAAAAAAAATGTTGTTGTGGGGAGAAGGAGGCAACACAGGCACATCGATAGCTAAACAAATATCTGTAATATCTGCCAGGAACTTTGCAGCACAATCACTACCAGTAACTCCTTCCTCATCCTCCAAGTGCATCACTCGCACTCCTGTCTGGCTAAGAGATGTCCCCAGGCCAGCCAAAGAAAAAGTCCTTTGTTGTTCCCTCCAATGAGAGGGAAACAGGGAAAGCAAAGAATACAGCCAGCTCACTCAGGCATCTCCATCCATTTCATGCTTTCAGCATTCATCCCATAAAAATTCATCTAGCCCTACAGACAGCATTTTAGAGAGAATAGAGGAGAAAGTTTCTCTTCTTCCTACTTTGTGCCCAGAAGGCCAAAATCAACACATCCCTGCAAACAGACTGGGACAGGTACTAAACAGCTGAAGAATGCACTTTGTCCCCAGGCTACATATGTCTAAGTGACATTTGATTCCACTGAAAGGCAGATTCGTTTGTATCTGGGAAAAAGGCAAGCATGGAATGTGAGCTTATTTTGAACAGAATCAGCATTGTGGTAGCCAAAGCTCATTAATTATGAATTTTATCAACTGTTCACTGAAATTTATTCTGCTAGCACAGTGTAAGTGCCTGCAAAAGCAGTGCTTTCAAAGGAGAAACAGCCAAGCTATGAAATAACCCACATCCTTCCTTTTCCAGGAGCTATCCCTTACTTGTTCCAGAACAATTACAACGCTGGGAGAATCCTTGAGGTTCTCCAAGCATCTCAGCAGGGCATCCATTGCCAGGAAAAAGTGCTGAAGGGCATAATGGGGTGAAACATGAATGTGGAGCACAGGAAGGAGCCCTCCTGCTTGCACTGCTGGGGTCCTGGCAGGGGGCTTAAGAAATTTGTCACTGAACATTCCCTTGCTTGAAGGATATTTTCTGCTCTTCAGCTGGGCTGTGAAACGAGGAGTAAAAGCAACAACCACCCCACAGCCCCAGGCCTCAGAAAGTGAGTCAGCCCCACTCAAACACTCACTCCCAAGGATCCCATTAAGCGCTGAACCAAGAGAAAACATCACAGGGCAGCTCTGCAGGGCACAGGCAGCACTTAACATTGCAATTATTTAGAGACACTGATTTTAATCAGCAAGCAGAGCCTCTCCACTTAATTTCATTTTACATGCACACACAGAGGCCTATCTTGGCAAAGGCAGAGCAGTGGTTTGGAGGTGAGGAAGAGCAGCACAGAACAGCACCTTTGTGAATGTGCAAAAACAGCATCCCCAAACAGCCCTGCTCCTGGAAGAACTGAGTTTGAACTGAGCCTTCCAGCCCAACAAACTCTGCACTCTTTCACTAGCAGTAACTTTCCCCCTACTACTCTCTACAATCTTTGCCTTCCTTAAACACCATTTTTGCAGAGTTTCGTGGATGATGGGCCCAGCTGTGCCTCCTGGAGAGTCTATTGGAGCCAGCTGGGACCTCCAGGAGAGCCCCTACATGGACACATTGTCCCCAGTATCCATCACTCAGCACACAGGGATCAGCAACTGATTTGCCTGTATTTGTTGGAGCTAGGCCCCTCCTAAACCAAACCAGCCATGGGATTCCATGTTTCTGCGTGTTCAAAGAGCAGCTGTTGGGCTAAAACACACAATTATTTCCCTTCCACCAGGGAAATAATGAAGGGCATGAGATGCTCTCCCAATAAAACACACTGCTTCCATCAGGGAAGTAATGAAGGACATGAGAGGTTCCTCCAGAAATTAAAATAAACCTGGGGAACAAAGATGTGGGAGTTGTGCAGGGACTGAGATCTTCACAGTCCACTTTGGGTCTTGGATGCAGGGAAGCTCGAAGTGCCCAGCTGAGGGGAGAGCCACATCCCCAAAACTGTGGGGTGACCTTCAGGGCTCCATTTCTGTTACCAGAGCCACTGGAAATGAGGTCTGACTTGTCCCCTTTGTCACCCTGGTGAAACCATTAATTCAGCTGGTAATTAGAGAGGCCTCAGCCAGGTATGTTAATGACTACGCGAAGAGTTTCTGTTAATCAGCTGCCGGTGAACAATGGTATTTCTCAGATCGTTTCCAGATGCAAAGCTGTTAGAGGGTATTTTCATCAATGATCTGCATTACATTTCCTCCTAATCAAGTTCCCAGTGATCTTTTGATTGGGATGAAAGGAGATACAGAAATACTACTCAAGTCTAGAGTGATCTATTTCTCCTGTTAACCCCTTCAGGTAAAAGCCATTTAAACAGGAGGAGATGCTGGCCGCTGGTTTTACCAAATTTTTGGTAACACTGAGAAACAAATGCTGCCCCATCATGGCAGGACTCCAATCTGAGCAGCCAGCTTGGTGTCACTGCAGAGGAAAACTCCAGCAGCCCCTGCCTGGTGAGAGCACAAGCCATAAAATGTGCTAAAACGAGATGGATTCACAAAATACCAGCGAGCTACAAGGACTTGGAGGGAGGCAGTGCAGCCATCTGTGCCTGGCTCCCAGAGCCAGCCTGGCAGAGACTGTGATTAGCACTGTCCAGACAGATCTTCTCCTGTCTGCTGTCAGCAGCCCTGTCTGCTCCAGAGCCTGCCCGTGGCACTAACAGATGTCCCAGGCAGCTCCAGCCCTTGCACAGAGCTCTGGGATTGCATTTCAATTCCCCCAGTGTGAGCTCTGGTGCTGGAAGACACGGAAAAGGTGCAAATTAAAATACAAAATTTTAAAAAATCCTCTTCCTAGGGGTTCAATGAAGAAGCTAAAAATGCCCACTTGACATGTTCTGGCCTTTGGAGGGAACCTCAGCAGAGGTACCAGCAGGTGGGAGGCAGCACAGGCAGGGCCAGAGCTGAGCTGCCAACCCTCAGCAACACTCCCAGCCGCTGCTTAGGTAAGATAACAAAGGTTTTACATCTTATTTTCAATCTAGGATGCCTTGCAGTTATTCCTACAAGGTGCATAGCTGTTCAAACATCCTGGAAAATGTCCCAGGATACATTTTTCTAAGTACAGAGGTCTCAATTAGTGCTTTTCAATCTGTTGACACAGCCTCAAGCCCAGCTAGGTTAAAAAATCCAAGCCCATGTATCAAGCCAGAATTGAAATTCAGCTCTGCTCTCCACTTGTACTTCCCAATGAGAATATATCCCCAAATAAAATAAAAACCCTCCAAATAAATTTAAAAATAAAAAAAGAGAGAGAGAGAAAGCTAAGAAAAACAAAATCCATCACAAACCAGACAGTTGAGTAGGAAATAAATTGCCCAGAAATACAGCAATAGCTTATGCATATTTGAAATACCCCACAGCTACAGGGTGTAAGCTGCGTGAAGAGGTCTGAGCAAAGCCTTTGGGGAGCAGTTTGAGTTGTGGTCGCTCAGAAAAGCAATCACTGGAGCAGTGTGACAACAACCCTGCCTAGGAAAAGCCTCTCCAAAGACACTGAGAGCTGTCAGCTTTGAAAGGAAGCAGCAGGAAAGCCAGGGGCAAGCTGGAGCTGCTGGAAAAGCAGAGCCTTCCTGGCAAGTGTTTTGTCATTAGGCAAAATAATTATCTTACAAGGCAATGGTTATTGTTGCTAATTAATAAGTGGTGTGCTTAATATAAAGCTCTAATTCGAGTGGCGAGGCAGAGCATTAAAGAGGGATTTGGCAAGTGGAAAAGCACCTCCAGCTCCCTGGGTTGTGGGGGATCACTCTCCAGGTGCACACAGGAGGTGGCCACATTAGTCTCATCCCAAGTCATGGAATCCAGAATCCCAGAATGGATTGGGTTGGAAAGGAGCTCAAAAATCTTCTTGTTCCACCCTTGCCATGGTCAGGGACACCTTCAACTAGACCAGGTTGCTCCAAGACCCATCCAACCTGGCCCCTGAAACAATATGATTTTGGTGGTAAATAATTTAAAGGGACACCCACAGTGCCAGGGATGCTGAGTTTTGCTCCTTCCTCACAGTGTCTCTCAGAAACCTGCTGCAAACCATACCAAAGGTGATTTCAAGACTCATTTCAGGCTGCTCAGCATCTGCGGAATCCAAGTTCCCACAATTACTGCTGCAAAGAGAGCTTTCAAAACCCTCCTGCAAAGGCATTTTTATCACCTTGGCTGAGCAGTGACAGGCAGCAAAGCTGGTCCTGGATTTGGAACTCCAGGTCAAGTTTAATGTGTAAAACTTCAGGGAAGTTTAACGTGTGAAACTTAGGGAAGTTTTTTTCCACTTTTTTTTTCTTTTTTTTCTTTTTTTTTTTGCAAGTTACTGGAAAACCAGCAGGAGTCACGTAACCCAAAATAGAGAGTTTACATGTGACACAAAGCTGTTTGCTTTCCAAAAGCTGAAGTGGGATGGGGACTGTAGGTGTGACAGGACATTTGACAGTCACTCCTCAGTGGCACGAGTAATGACAGGTCCTGGAACCTGGCTTGACTCATTCCTCACAGAAAGGAGCAGGAATGCCTGCAGGGGATGGTGTGGGGTCTGCCCATGGGAATTAACTTGCAAACATTCCCTGCCCATGGCAGGGGGCTGGAACCAGAGGATCTTTAATGTTCCTCCCAACCCAAACAGGTCTGGGACTTGATCTCTACCACCACCACAGCATCACTGATTTACATTTAAAAGTCATAGTACTTCTTGCATGGTACCAAGGTTGGACTCGATGGTCTTGGACGTCTTCTCCAACCTAAATTATCCTGTGATTCTGTGCCATACAGGGAACCAAGTCTGGGGTTTGCAGCTGTCAGTTTTAACTGGCGCATGACTGGGTGGCAGAAATACTTCTGGGAACCAAGCTCATTAAAGGGTGAAACAGGAATTGCCAGAAGCTTATGTATGCATGGTCACATTCTAAATGATCTCAATGCTTCACAGAAATGCTCCTGCCAGGAAGGCAGGAAGCCCTGGGTAGGGGTAGTGTGGCCTTCTTCCCAGCTGGAGTACATAGAGGGACTGGTAGATCCAAGTGATGTTTTGCCCCAAACTTGTGTTGGCCTCACCAAGATTTGCCTGAAGGCAAAGAGCAGTGAGTCAGGTTTTGTGGCTGTGCCTGCTTTTTTAAGGACACAGCTGATTCATGCTAAAAGATAAAAATTAATCTTGGGGCCAAAAAATAATCCTGAAGGTTGCTGAAGGCAGACAACCTGACTCCTTGATAGCTCCAGTGGAATTCTGGCATCCAGCCCTGCTCTGTCCCAGCTCTTTGCTGAAGTCACACCATTTGTGGTTGGACTCCAAAGGTCTTCTCCAAGCTGAAGGACTCTGTGATCTCCAGCAGCACCACCATCCACCCCCAAAAATCTGAGACACAAACACCCTTTAAACAGACTGTGAACGCTGTGAAGGATCAGCTACTGCAGGAACCTTCTTGGGGGTGCAGTAGGCCAGCCCCAAGCTCACCCATCGCTGCCCACATTTGCTGTGAGAGGGCCAGGAATAGGAAAAGCTGTCGCTGTGAGGCTGGAGAGCAGCACCTGATGCTCTGTGCCATCTGCCACCCTCACCAGGTGGCACTTTTCCAGAGCCACATCCCACCCCCTCGTGTGCCACCGAGGTCAGCCGCTCCTGCTGAACGGTGGAGACCCCCTCCTTGAGCAGGGCCCAGTTCCTGCTATCAGCACAGCAAAGCCTTTCTCCTCTCACATGTCACACAAGAGCTAAATGCTGGAAAATGTGGCTCCCCAGCAGCCCTGGTGGAAGATGCCAACACTCACACGGTGACACTTGCAGTCTGTCATCGACAGCTACAGAAGGATGATGGGGAGAGAGGTTCTTCTTCTCTACTCCTGACTCTGGCAATCAACAAATTTCCCACTTCCAAGCAGAGAACTTCAGCTTTTCACCCTGATGAGCATGGGGCAGGTTAAAATGCACACCTTTAAGCTCATTCACTTCTCAACTTTCTGAGCCATGGGGTGAATTTTAGTGTCTGCTGAAGTCATTCTCAGGGTAAGGAAATGGGAGCCCTTTCTGGAAGTGCAGGAGTGCCAGCACTGCAGCAGGGCTGTTCCAAATGGGGAAAGGCTGGGCCAAGGATGTGGCCACCCTTGGACTTCCACTTTTCCACCCCATCTTTGTATCAAGGTTAGGAACAAAGCTAATTTAAGGAGCCCCCACAGCTCCAGCAGCCCTCTGCCTCTTCCACACACAGATCCTGCTCTCTAACAGGTTCCTTGTTCAACAAGCTGCCATCCTGTTCTGCCTGAATAATTTATAATCAGCGAACACAAGCAGCAGCAAACAGGCACAGGCAGGGTAGGACACACACCCCAAGCCCCTCGAATGCAGCAATGGCTTTGTGACCACGCTCTAAAGCTTGGGGAGGAGGAGCTCCTGAAATCCCTTCAATTCCCAGCCCTGCCCTGTGAACTGCCCAGGATCCACCATGGCATTTCTGCACGCCCCATTAGCTCCAGCATCTCATCAGCTCCCTCCTTTCTGCTTTTTATCTGGATGCCAGTGATATGGAGTGCTCACATTTACACTTGGCACCACTACAGGCTGTGACTAAAGGGTATTCTGAGCTTGTTCTCATTCTCCACAGCTGTTGGCTTCACCTTCCCTTGCCTCGCTCTGCCCTCGCTCTCTGAACTCCAGGAGCCTCCAGGGGCACTGCCAGCTCACAGCAGCTGTTCCCATCCTCCTCAGGCATTATCAGGGAGCATTTTCCTACAGAAATCCTAAGAAATATCCTTCCTTGCAGCTCCTGCCAAGTGGAAGTGTCAATTTCCCACGTGACAAAAAGCAAATCCTCCACCTGAAATTTGTGGAGTATTGGATCTGGTATTGGCTCAACAGTCAGATATTCTGAGGTCCAATATTCAAGCAGAGGGTCTCCAGAAATAAAAGCAGATCTCTCAGAAAGGTTTTACAAAGGTGAGGGAAATGATCACAGAGCAAGACTGCAAACAAGCTCTATCAAAGGTGTTTGGCTGCTCCCTAGGAATAAGCCAGAAACTGGAAGAGCTAAAGGAATCTCCCTTATAGAAGAAAAACACCTATACATTAACACTGATAGACCAAATAAAAATGCTTAATGTGGATTTTGGAACAATCCAGATGGGGCCTGATACATCACTAGCAGTAATGGAAGGAAGAGATTACAGGGAACAAGGGGAAACAGAGCATTATTTACCATTGCAAAGATCATGGCCAGTTACTCAGGGGCTTGGGGAAGAAGTTCTCCTCTACGATTCAGAAGCTGGATTACAGAGCCCATTTCAGGGCAGTTACAGGTGACAAAATCTATATAACCAGGAGCTCAACACCCATTTATTTCATTGTCTTTCAGCAGGTAGAAGCATCTGGAGCCCTGTGAGCTGCTCCTGCCTCATCGTTTGGAGTTCAACTTCTTCTGGAGCCCAGCTACACAGCCCTGGTTACCCTGCTTATTTACAAGTCTCTTGGAAAAGGAACCCCGGCCACTTCTGGCTGGTGTAGCCACAAAATACTCCTTCTAAACTAAAAGCTGGGTCCACATCCAAGAGAAGAAATCCTCGTGAAGGGATTTTTCACATTCAACACATCGCAGGCTGGGCACTCAAAACACATTTTCCCGAGAAAAAAGTGATGGCTCAAAGGGGAAAACAAAACCAGGAGAAGGGTAGAAAGGTTCTTTCCTCCAGATATCCAGCTGAAGTCCTGGCAGCTTCCCGGGATCTGGGGTTTTGCTCAATGAGGCATCCAGCTCAGCTCACCATGATGTGACATGGGGGCATTTAACAGAGATGATGAGTTGGGCCCAGGCTTCTCTGCTCTGGAGGAAGAGCTCAGCTGCCTGGGCTGAGGAAGCAGCTGCTGCTGCTGGAGTGGCTGCCAGAGAAAAAGAGAAGTGGGAGGACCACAGACTTCAGATGCTCTAGGCTGGCTCAACTGGAAGCTGCCTATTTCTGCCAGAACATTCATGCCCACCTCCCACCCCAGAGGAAAGCCAACCCTTGTGATCTTCCCCCAGCCCTGCTTCCTCTTGCTGGGAGAGCCAAGGAGCTCAAATGTCTGTGGTGGCTTGGAGTGAAATGTCACTGTCACATTTTCTGAAAAATTTCTTCACCAGGATTTCTTCTCCTGGGAAGCTGAGAAGACTCAGAGAGAAATGAAAACAAGAATTATCTGATTGCTTCTCCTATGTTTTGCTGCTTTGGAATGTGGCTTGGACATTGTTTACCAACAGGTGAATGTTTCATTGGTTTCATGTGACTTAATCAGGGTCCAGCTGTCCCGTGGCTCTGGAAGCAGCCACGAGTCTTCATAATCATTCTTTGTAAACTTCTGTCTGTATCCTTTCTCTATTCTTTAGTATAGTTTTAGTATAGCATTCTTTAATATAATATTAGTGCATAAAATAATAAATTAGCCTTCTGAGAACATGGAGTCAGATTCTCAATTCCTCCTTCATCCCAGGGATCCAGCAAATACCACAGTGAAGTGCCAAAATCATGAATGCACTTATGCAAATGCTGAAATAACACAAACCTGAAGTGACAAGCTATTAAGCAGCCTTTAATGCTCAGCATTGTAAAGGATTTATTAAACACTGCACTTGCAAGGCCAGGACAAACAGGGAAGTGAGAATTTGAAATAACTTGGCAATCTCATTACACCCTCAAGTAGCACAGGCACCAACTGAACCCCAAATATTTCACAAGACAAGGTCAGTGCTGTTTCCTGCGCTGGACTTAGAAAGGAAAGCCCCAAGGATAAATCCATGTGCCCACAGCCCAGATTTTGGATGTCTTGGCCCATGTCCTCCACTGCTGTAGCTGCTCTGTTGCCTCTGCCCAGTACTTCCTGGGGAAAAGTGGGAAGAGGCAGGAATGGCACAGAAGAGATGTTATGGGCTGACTGCAACCATTCCCAGTCCCTCAGGGGACAGGGACAGAAAAGCTGGGAATGAAGGAGCAAAGCCTAGCTTGGGAAAAGGGGGTTGGAGAGAAAGTGTTGGTTTAATTTTTGTCTTTGTTTTTCACCTTGCAAATCTATTTTAATAATGGAATCATGTGGGTTGGAAAGGACCCACAAGGATCACGGAGCCCAGCCCCTGGCCCTGCACAGACACCCAACAATCCCACCCTGAAAGCATTGTTCAGATGTTCCTTGGGCTCTGGCAGCCTGGGGGCTGTGCCCATTCCCTGGGGAGCCTGGGCAGTGCCCAGCACCCTCTAGGGGAAGAACCTTTTCCTCATCTCCCACCTGACCCTGCCCTGACACAGCTCCAGCCATTCCCTCGGGTGCTGTCCCTGTCACAGAGAGCAGGGATTGGAGCTGTCCCTCGGGAGGAAGCTGATTTCTGCTCTCAGGCCTCCCTCCAGCCTCCTCCTCTCTGGGCTGCACAAATTTTAGCAATAAATTAAATTATTTTTCTCCCCAGGCAAGTCTTTTGCTCATGACAGTAACTGATGGATGATATCCCTGCCTTTGTCTTGATCCAGGAGATTTTCCACTTTATTTTCTCCCTCTATCCTGCCAAGGAGGAGCAGGGAGAGAGCATCCAGGAGGGCATCTGGCAGCTGCCCAAGGCCAGCCCACCCCATGTGGAGAGAGAGAGACCTCTGGAACAGAAAACTGCTTTCAGAGGCAGACTTAATTTGGCTTGGAGTTCAGTTTTTGGCTGTCCTATCCTTTCCCCACCCCTTGGATCTCATTTCACATTAAGGTGAAAGACATGAAAGCTGATTTTTCAAGTCTGGAGACACTCCTCTGACATTTGCACAATGCCTTTACCTGGGAATGTGCCTGCAGCAAACTGGCTGCCGCTTGCAGAGGAGCATCAAGCACTGCCTTCCACTCACACCAAGAGCAGAAAAAGTACAGCATGAAGATGCTTGGAAAAGTGGAGATTTTTGTGGGATTTTTTGGGTTGGTTTGGGTTTGTTTGGTTTTTCTTTTTTTTGTTTGGTTTTTTTTTTGGGGGGGGTTGGGTTTGGTTTTTTGTTGTTGTTGGTTTTTTGGTTTTTTTTTTTTCTTTTTTGTTTTTTTATAATTTTGGGTTTTTTGAGTTTTTTTTTTTTATAAAAAAGTATATGGTTACTGTGAGAGCAAGCAGCTGATGAAACCACCTTGTCAATCTCTTTCAGCCTTCCATCTTGTTCTGCATCTTTTTCTTCTTTTGGCCCGTCCTTTTTTAAAAAAATGATTTGCTTCTTCTCCACTCAAAGGAACTTCAAATCATCACAAGTACAGCCTGGCTTCTGAAGCAGACTTCAGCAACTGTCAGGATTCCCAACACCCTGAGAACTGTGTGTTGTCACATCCAGCAGAAGGGAAGGAGGACAGGTGGGAAAAGAGCATGGCAAGAGCTGAGAGCTACCCTTTGTATTCCCAGCATTCTACACTTACATAAAGAAGGTTTAGATTTGATATTGGGAAGGAATTCCTCCCTGTGAGGGTGGGCAGGCCCTGGCACAGGGTGCCCAGAGAATCTGTGGCTGCCCCTGGATCTCTGGCAGTGTCCCAGGCCAGGTTGGATGGGGCTTGGAGCAGCCTGGGATAGTGGAAGCATCCCTGAACTGCATGCTCTTCAAGGTCCTTTTCAACACAAGCCATTTTATGTTTCTATGAAAACAAGAAAAATTAACTCCTTGCAGCACAAAATCTCAACCAGTCCCATCCCAGAAGAGACCAGAGCACCTTGTGCAGCTCTTTTTCTTCCATCTCATGAAGATGACACATCTTAGAGATCTTTATTCTCAAAGGCTTCCCATCCAGCTCAGCAGCAATCCCATGTTAGGGGCTGCATTTGCCAGCATGACCCTTGGTAGTGTTCCATGCCCTGGAGGCTTCAGCTGAAGAAAAAAACCTTTGTTTATTTCAGCAGGAGCCACCTTTGCAGCCAAGGAAAGTCTGCAAGGCCTGGTATTCCTGGGCTCACACAACTCCACTGCTTCAAGGAGAGCACGCAGCGGTCACACAGAAATCCCATTTATGCTTTCTTGTTTTAATCCCTTCATTTAAAAAAGATTTAGATGGCACAGAAAGGAAGGAAAAAAAAAAACCACCCCAAAAACCTGACATTTGGACGCCTGCCTCTTGATGTTCAGCCAAAAAGAGGCACAGCTGCTGTGCCACGCTGGCATTCAACCATCACAGAGCCCAAGCACGTGGCAAAGCCAAACTATGATGGGTGATGGTTCCCAGGAGGAGCCACCTAACAGCCTCGCTGGCTGCAGGAGTGAGGCAAAGGATGGCCCCTGTGGTTTCCTGAGAGCTCCTCATCTCCTGAAGTTAAGGCCTGGCCAAACCCCCTGGCTGATGACCTTGTGCTCATGGAGCTGCCAAGCACCTGAAAGCCACCTCAGCCTTTACAGGGTGGCGGGACCCATCCCAAGGGCTCCACCCCAGCCTTGAGAGAGCACACACTCCCCAAAACACGGTTTCAATGTTGCTAAGAAGGAGCAAAGAATGACCAAAACATAGAAATACGTTGGATGTTTTTTCCCCCCTTAACCTTTCTCCAAGTCATTCCAGAGCTTGCATCCAGCCTAGTGAGTAACCAACATAGTTGCAGAACTGCTTAAAAATCCAGCTTTTTAGTCCTCTGACAAATCAGTTTCATGGCATTTTATTGCCCTTGGGGAAATGAACGACCTTGACACAGAGCTAGTTTTCCCTCTGCAGCTCCCTGACTCTATTTAGCAGCAGGAAAAGCAGGAACAGAGCCCAGACTGGTGTTACTCAGAATATCAGCTCAGCTTCCAGGATTCTCGAAGCAGTCACTCAGGGAAAGGGAGAGGTGAAGAAATATGGCATTTCTGTACTGTATATATTCCATACATCAACATCCTCCTAATCAACAACAGCTGAAGAACTGCAGAGTGCAGGGGGTGAAGAAAATCCTGCAGATATTGAAGAAACTTTTATATCTATAAATATATCTATAAATATAATGTGCATGGATACGTGCACATCCAGACTTAGTCTCCAGCCAGCCCAGCCAGGTGGCATTGAATAACCAGGAGATGCTGTAAATTTTGGGACAAACAGCATCTCCTGGGTGCAGCTTTTGCTCTAATTGTGTTGGCATGATTATATTTTCCTCACGAACAGGACGGGGCTGCTGGGGTACGTTCTTTGAGCTTTATTTGCAGCATCAGCCTCATCACATGGTTGAGACAGTGGGAAGATGGCAAAGCTCACGTACAGCCAGCAGCAGCCAGAGATTTCTTTGTTAAAAGTCACTTTTAAAACTTTCTAGCCAATTGCTAAATTTACAGACAATTGTTCTAGCTAATTACTAAAAGTATACATACACTGGCTTCACACAATGCTCACTTGTCTTCTTGCTATTAACAATACACAATACTCCATTATTAAGCTTAAAATCTTCTACTATCTTGCTAAGTATATTTTTCTGCAGTTTTAAGATGTCTTAGTTAAGCCTAAAACTCAAGCTATTGTTTAATGTCTTTCTTTGCTGTGCCATTGTGACTTTCTCTGCTTTCAGACTTTGCAGTTCTAAGTTTCTGTGCTCTTTCTATTTCTAAAGCCTGCTTTTCCAGCTTTCTGAAAATCTTCTTACCTTTACTATTTCCCACACTAATCTTGGTGTTTTATTTTGGAGGGCATAGCCACTTGTTAGGCCACACCAGCCATGGAAAGCCAACACCTGTATCTGCATTCTGAAAGAAAAAGGTTCATCTGATGGGTCCAGAGAGGAAGGTTCTTCAAGCCAACTCCTAATGGACAGGTTTGTGGCTGTAAGCATTTGGGTATGAGCAACAGGGATCACACAGAGGAATCACACAATGATGCATTTGTCTTCTGAGCTGGCAAAGAACCCCAAACCCTCCAGGGCATGGTTATGTCATTCCAAGGGCTGACTTTATTAATCTAACAGCAGATGCAACCAGTTCCCACAAGCACTCCCCAGGTCCCAAAATCTTCCAAGGAGTTGGTGCGAGGTGGGGGAGGGTAAACACACATCAGTCTCTTATTTAGACTGCACTGACACAGCTATCAGTGTGACAGATTAGCTGTTATTGGAACATCCTGCTTGCCTGAAAGAAATATCTGCCAGGAAAAAGCAGAATGGGGCCTGAACACACACCTCCCGCCCCAAGGTTACTACTATCCCCACATGAACAGCCCCTGGAAGCCCAGGAGACACAAAATCCCTGATAAACCAAAAAAAAAAAAAAAAAAAAAAAACCAAATCCTGCTCTGCCCACTCTGTTCAGTGGATGGCAGGGAAGGTAAGAGAAAAACCAATGTGTAAAATGAGATTCAAATTAAATTCTTTCTATTTGAGCTGCCTGAACAGAGAGAGATCTGTGCAGATGGCAAATGCTGAACCAAATGATGAGTCAACCCTCCAAACAGGGGGGCATATTTTATACCCCAGGGGGTGAAATAAAGCCAACGTGAGGCTGACTTGAGTGATCTCCTTGCCTTCTGGGAGATGCTGCCCTTGCACTTGTTCCTCTGCATCCCTCACACCCACCTAGCTCCTCTTGGCTCGTGTCTTTGGCTTGCTCCAAACAGAAACGCAGCCCTGCGCTGGGCTAATCTCACTATTCCATTAATCATTTATCTCATCAATCATTTCCAGCCATTTCCCTTGGGCCACCCAGCCTTGCCTGCAGCTGCCAAATTTCAGGCTCGTTTCATCTCTAACCTAGTTTCAGAGCTGCCTTGTCTCCCTGCCTTTCATGTTCCCAGCTCGTGTTCCCCTCACACACTTGAACTGGCTGTCCCTGATCAGGATGAGGGGGGGAGAAAATGAGGGGAAGACAGACTTTTTGGGATTGTTGTGTGCTAAAATCAGTGCCTTGGAGCCAGATGGTGGCTGCCTTGTTTAATTCTCCTCTAAAAGTGGACTCAAAAGAGGAAGTGAGCTCAAAGTGGGCAGCACTCCATGCTAGGCAAGTGCCTACAGGTCTGTGATCAGGGCAGAACGTTTGTGCTCTGTGCCCCCATGCAGCAGCATGTCCTGTGGTGACATTAATTGGGATTAGCACAAGGGAGCCCAGGCTGGGCTCAGCCATTCAGAACATCATTTGCCAGCTATGGAACAAAGCTGTTGCCACAAATTTTTAACATTTTAGGGGCTGGGGGGTGTGAATTTGGCACAGCAGTCACATCACTCTGCTTTTCCAGAGGGGAAGGGATGAGACATCCAAGGAAGGACAAGGCAAAGTGCTCACAAGACCTTCAGCTGAGCCTTTCCTGAGCTCTGCCATATGTCATGGTCTGCTAAAGAGTGAATTTCCCACTCCTGGCAAATCTCACATATGGGCAGAAATGCCTCCCCTTAGCTGAGAGGTGAAAAGCATCTCTTCCATTAAAACACAGATCGCTTCTGTTCCTCCTTCTCTCTAGGAGGGACAAGCAGGAGAAACTTTTGGCAAACTGGCCCTTGGTTCTGGGAGCTTCCAGGTGAAACCAGCCCAGCTCCTTCCACCGGGGCTGTGCCAAGGGTGGCAGGTCTGGGAATGCTTCTGGGGATGGAAGGAAAACACCCACACCAGGTCCCACAGAATGAACAGTAAAGAAAAAGAGAGAGTTTTAAGCCCCAGACTTGAGCCTTGCATTTTCTCTGGTTGCTCAGAAGGGCGGATTCCAAAGATCCCACCCAGCTCCTACAAACCAGGTTCCCAGGTTCTGGAATCCCCTGCCAGGCCGAGAGCCCTGCAGGATCAGAGCGTGGCTGTGAATGCAAAACAGGGGCAGCCTCCTGCACCAGCACCATTCACATTCAAACCCTGGCAGGCTCCAGCCTCCCAGCACATCCCTTTGGAATTCCAGCCTTCTGCTCCCAGCTGAGCTGCTCTTCTCCAGCAGAGCTGTGACGGTGTTCACAGGGATTTTCGAATGAGGGAAGAGATGAGAATGTTGACTCCATGTTTCAGAAGGCTTGATTTATTATTTTATTATATATATTACATTAAAACTATACTAAAAGGATAGAAGAAAAGGTTTCTCAGAAGGCTAGCTAAGCTAAGAATAGAAAGGAATGAATGAATAACAAAGGTTTGTGGCTGGGACAGAGTCTGAGCCAGTTGACTGTGATTGGCCATTAATTAGAAACATCCTACATGGGCCAATCACAGATGCACCTGTTGCATTCCACAGCAGCAGATAATCAGTGTTTACATTTTGTCCCTGAGGCCTCACAGCTTCTCAGGAGGAAAAAATCCTAAGGAAAGGATTTTCATGAAAAGATGTCTGCGACACAGAGCCAACACTGCAAATGTCAGTGGACATGAGCACCACACTGAGAATCTCTGCTCCTGCTCACCGTGGCACCAGGCAATGCTTCCAATAAACAGCAAGTTCTCTTCAAAAATAGGAGTTTTTAGGGGAACTGGGTTGCTGGCAGCTTTATGCAGAGTTGTTTCAGCCAGAGAGAAATGCAGAAGTGTCAGGACACGGCCTGTTGCCCAACAGCAGAGAGGAACTACAGAGTCATTTCGTGATGAAATAGCCACAATCAACAGTCATTTTAAAGAGAGATACAGTCATGAAATCATGGCAGAAAACTAGGGCCTGTTATTTTGGCTCCAGGCTTTGGTTCCATCCTCTCCCAGTGAACTGAAATCTCTGACTCTCTCCAAAGAGCACCCAACCCCTCCCTCCTGGTCTTTCCTCAGACACCTCCACTTCAGTGGGTGTATTTTCAAACTTTGGCATGTAAGCTTTCAGGACAAAAAGCTGTGTTTTGGTTCACTGAACACAGATCTGCTGCTCCAACCCTTTAAAAGGGGGTGTGTGTCTTTCTTGTTGCATAAACCTCACGTATTTGAGTCCCTTTCCCTCCGCTAGGAAAGGTGATGTGGGGCCTGTTCCAGAAAATTCACCAGCAGGACCTGTGAATGCTTTAAAAGAGCTCAAGAAGCTGGAAAAAATTGCATGGACAACTGGGGTTTTTTTTTCTGTTCTCTCCAAGAGGATAAAAAGCTGGCAATTAATAAAACACCAGCTTAGAAAACCAAACAACTCAAAGGCTTTTGCAATCAGTTCTAGCATTACCTGTAGTCAGAGCTTCCTCCCTTCAAAATACCCTGGAAGACCATTCCACTAAGCAGGAAAGGTATAAAAACATTCCTTAGCAGCCCCTGCATCAGAGACCACCCCAGGGTTTTTTGTTTTGTCTTTTTTATCCAATCTATCTGCTCCCAAAGCCCCTGGCAAACCTGCCTAATGGGGATTTCTCACCTTTGAACAAGACTGCCTGCAGTATTCAAACACAAAAAGAAATTAAAGACCTTTTAAACATGCACAGAAGAAGTTCTTGGAGTTTTGCTGCCCCATCTTCAGGTTGACAGTTGGACTGGATGATTTTAAAGGTCTTTTCCAACCTGAAAGTTTCAACAAGTCTATCCCAGTAACCCACATGCGGCGTGTAGCCCTAGGCTGAAACGTTTCTGGCCCCCATTCTTCTGCACAGGACCTCTTCTTGATGTGATTATGGGGTTTCCTTCACTCTTTAAATCCACAGCCTCCCATATGGGATGCTGGGGTCTTTTTCCTCTCCATTATTCATTCCAGATCAGGAGGCTCAGCCAGCAGCATCACCTTCCTTCTGCTCAGAAAAAATATTCCACAAGCACATAAGATTCTTTTTAAACCGTCATTAATCAAGGCCTGTAATCCCTGGGATCCTGCCAGGCTTTGTGGTTTTCCTGGTGGTCTCCTCCTTCAAGTCTCACAGATAAATAATGCCCTAAACCAGTTTGCTCTCTGGAGGCCAACACAAAATCCCAATTTCCTTCTTGGGCTGCGTTTCTCCCAGCTTAATCTCCCCCTGATTTAATCTCCAACGAACATCAAGATAACTTCCAGGAGCTTTACTTCCTTGGAGGAGTTAAGGCCCATGTTTTAAGCTCCCTTTTCCAGGTCTAATGCTGGTTTTCCAGCCCAGACTCCTTGTTTGTCACAGGGGACAAGCAGTGCCCACAGACACGTCACCACCACATGATGATTGCCAAGTGCTGGCACTCCATTTCCTTCAGAGAATTTCCACTGTGCCATGAGACACAGGCAACAATTTGTCCTGGGGAAAAAGAAAAAATAAAACAGGGAGGGGGGAAATCAGGATTTTAAAGCCAGCAGGAGGTTTGAAAGGAGCAAACACCGTGGCACTGTGAATGTCAGACAGCAGCAGATTTCTTCCTGGTTGTGGAAGCATTAATTTGCACACCTAATCTTGAAGAGGCATTAGGATGCTCTTGCCAAAGTTAAGCAGCTGCAGTGAACGAGCTGAGCTCCTGAGTAAGGGCTGAGATGGGAGCTGGGAACAGGCAGAAGGCTTCAGCTCTGAAATCAAACCCTCTCTGAGACAAGCAGCATTTATTTCTCTAGATTTCCTCTTACCAAAGGCACTGCACACCCAAGGCTGGGAAATCTGATTTAATGCCGTTTTATCAAAAAGGATAAGTCTGTCATGCAGGAGAAAGAAAATTCCACTGTCCACGGAGTAAAAAAGCAAAACCATCTTCGTGCCTGGAGGAGAATTTAAGCTCTGGGCTGCCACAGGCCGAACAAGCACTCCAACCTGGCCAGGATTTTTTGTCTCAGTCATTTCTCCTCTGTATCTCCTGCTCTCTTCACCACTTAAACACACCGACCCTCCTTGCACAAAGGTCATTTTATCACACCGCTGGCCAGAAATCAGAAGGAGGGGGAGGAAAGGGGAATAATTTGAGAAGGGAGCCGCTGCCTACCCTTGCATTTGTTCAATCCTGACATCTAGTGGGCATCAGCACCAGCGGGAAGCAGGAGCGGCCAGCCAGGCTCACCGACAGCCCTGGGATGTGCCACGGGTTCTTTGTGCCCCAGAGGATGTTCCCCATCCTCGGCACAGCTCTGGCCCCTCGGGACCCTCCCAAGTGTCCGTGCTGGACTCGCACTTGCAGACCTGCTCCATCCCCACGCTCCTGGTGTGAAAGCACTCAGGTCCTGCTCCCAACAGCTCCCCACTCAGAATCAGGACATGCATCTGGCAATTGATGCCTCTTCTTCCTTTCAGAGAGATCATCCAGGGGTCAGGCTGGACGAGCAGCCTGAGCTGAGGCTGCTGACAGCCGAGCGTACGCCCGGAAATCTCCGCATTCCTCCAGGATGAGCAGCAGCCTTCTCTCTGACATGGGCTGGGCTCCATCCAGCTGATCAGCTCTGCTCTTTGGGAGCTTTTTTGGGCTAGTTCCATGTAGCACTGAGCCCCTCTTTATTGCTGGAAGCTCCACCCATTCCCAGTTAGCCATGTAAGCAGAATTTGATGTACGGCTGCCAACACACCAGTGCCAATGGTGGCACAAACCACACCAGTGCCTGGCAGTGACCACAGAGTCACAGACTGGCCCAGAAGGGACCTTAAAGACCATGTCAGGGCACCTTCCACTAGACCAGGTTACTCCAAGCACTGTCCAACCTGGCCTTGAACACTTCCAAGGGTGGGGTGTCCATCACGGGGCATCTGTGCCATGATGCCAAACAGAGGATCTGGCAAATGAGATGCTGTGGCACCCTGGAGCCCAAATTCCACAAGTGCTGACTGAAGGGAGAGAAGGGAACTGAGCCCAGTTTTTTCTGCAGTATCACTGCCTGGTGTTGTCCTTCATCCATCCCACACCATGGGAATTTCTGCCCAGACACTGTCAGCATAAAAAGTGTCGGGGTGTACAAAAAATCAAGCAGAGAAAATGAATATGAAAGGAGTGATTCTGCCAGGGATGCAGGTTTTAGAAGTCAGCACTTTCCACCCTTCCCTGGGGGCAGACTGCAGTGCTGGAGGTCTGGGCAGGGTGTCCTGTCCCATGTGGGGACAGCAGCTGCAGTTGCTCCTGTTCATTCCCCAAATCACTACACAGATCCAAACTCTCACTTCTTTCCTCATCCTACAACTGCTTTGCATCGGAAGGGTGACAACATTTCACCTTCGGGTAGGGCAACAAAACTCAAGCAAAGTCCCTGTATGCAGCAATGATGAGACCTCAGCCTCACCCCCTGTGGCTTTGCTGTCTCCCTTCCCTTTTTTGCTGCCTCAGAGTTTCTGAACAGCCTCAAAGTCTGCAAGAGGAGAGAATTTTTACTCTGCACATTCCTTCCAGGGCAAGTAGTGTCTCTAAGGGTGCGGGGAAAGCTCCCTCCCTGTCCCTGCTGCTGCATAAATCTCCACTCCCCAAGCAAAACCCAACAACAAAACTCAAGGTCTGCTTACACAGCCCAAACTCTCAGCCAGGGGAGCTGGAAAGGAGCATCCCTAGCAAGGGTCATTGGTGTGTTGGAGCACCGAGTGCTTGAGTCAGCAATTTGGGACCAGGAAAGGCTCAGGAAAGTAATGTGGACAAAGGAAATATTGCTCCCTGCTGCCAGATAAACATCTGCACAGCAGATGCCACATCAGCTCCTCCTAGGTGTGAAGGCATTTGCATGCGTGCAGCCAGGAGCTTAAAGTACACTGCAATCATTTTGGCTGGGGGGGAAAGAAAAATGAAAAAAAAAAAACAATACCAAAAAAACAAAAAAGGTGGGGTTTTTTTCCTCTTTTTTTTTTTTTTTTCTTTTGGTGTGTGTGAGTGTGTAAAGAAGTGCACATTTAATTATCACATATTAGCAAAATATAGTCAGAGGATATCTTGAGTCAGAGGGGCCCACAAGGATTGTTGAATCCAACTCCTAGGCCTGAGAACTGCCTGTTGGGGAACTGGGAAAAGCAAAGCAAGACTGAAACAGGGAAGAGTGCAAGCCCAGCTGAAGCTCTTTCCTCTATCAATCCACCTCATCCCTTCCAGGAAACAAAGCCAACAAAGCCAGGTCTTGGAGAAACAGGCCAGGAAGGTCTTCTGCTCACCTGGGCCAGAAAGACATGTATTAAAAAGACCTAAGCCACAACCTCTTGAGCTCAGGAGTTTCAGAAAGCACCTAGGCTGTTCCTGTCAAATGAAGAGTCATGGTTCTACCTAAAATCAGCGCAGATAGGTGAAATCAGTTCTATTGGGAAAGAAGATGCTCAGCAGAAATTTGGTAGAGAGAGAGATCATGGACAACTCCGGCACTGGGTGTTCAGAGCAAAGGAATTGTGGAATGCCAGGCTGGTTTGGGTAGGAAGGGACCATCCCACCCCCGTGCCACGGACAGGGACACCTTCCACCATCCCAGGCTGCTCCAAGCCCCATCCAGACTGGCCTTGAAGGTTCCCAGTCCTGTTTATCCAAGCAAAGGAAATCAACCATGTAAGAGGAAAACATCACTGTCTCTGTTAGACCTTTGTCAGCACCCTCTGCTCCCTGCTACCACGGTGGTCATCAAGGGCTCTGACTGCATCTTCTCAAGCTTTTGAGGTGGAAATTCCTATAAATCAGGTTACCTCACTGCAGTCGGGAGGGAAAAATAGGTGAGAGTCAAACTGGGCAGGACAATGGCTTTAGAGAGAAAAATAAGTTGAATTTGATTGATAAAGCCTTAAAAAAACCCAGTAAGAATCCCCCAAGCATAACAACCTTCCATTTCCCAAAGAGCTGCAGGGTGGGCTCTGTGCAGGGGGTGGAGAGAAAGGGATCAGGGTCAGGATCAGGATTGGGATCAGGGTCAGGATCGGAATCAGGATCAGGATTGGGATGAGGGTCAGGATCGGAATCAGGATCAGGATCAGGATTGGGATGAGGGTCAGGATCGGGATCGGGATCAGAATCAGGATCAGGATTGGGATCAGGGTCAGGATTGGGATCAGGATCAGGATTTGGATCAGGATCAGGATCAGGATTGGGATCAGTGTCAGGATCAGGATCAGAATTGGGATGAGGGTCAGGATTGGGATCAGGGTCAGGATTGGGATCAGGATCAGGATTTGGATCAGGATCAGGATCGGGATCAGGAGTGGGATCAGGATAGGGATCAGGATCGGGATCGGGATCAGGATCAGGACTGCTGAGACCTTTCCCAGGTGAGGAACACACCAGACATGTGCTCTAACCTTTTCTTCCAAAAGCCATTAGTACCTGACAATCACCATCATTAGCAGCCCCCAGCTCTCCACATTAGCGACCAAGAACTCATTAAAGCCAAATTCCTGGCGGGCTACAACTCCATCCTCTGGATTTGGAGAAAGGCTTCTCTGTCTGCAGCTGCTGCAGCCGGGAGAGACAGGAATTGAGTGTGGGTGTATTCGTTTGAATAATCAATAATTAGCCGGGAACTTCACAGAAAATTACAAGCAAAGCAGAAAGAAACACAGAACAAACAAATGGAATAATGAGGTTTTAATAGCATCATTATGGGACGGTGGAAACGTCCTGGACACAGCTGAATTGGAGTTCTCCCAGGGATACCTAACACATCAGAAGGGCTGTTGATGGATGAGGGTGTATTTAGCATCTCATGAGCAGAAAGGGAGTTTGGGGAAAGACTCTTACTCCACGGAAGAACAATTTTTTTTCACCAAAAAGGAAAGGCCAAGGCATCAGGTTCTTTCTCCCCATGCTGGATCTTTGAATCTTGACTCTTCTCATTCTCCAATCTGCTTTAAAAACAGAGAGGAAGGAGAAATGTCTGAGAAATTGTCTCAGAGCCATCCTAGGGAAAAGTGTATTCAGCTTCAACAAGTTGCTTATTAATTTGCTTCCCACCCCATAGAATCTGCAAAAAGACACCTGCACATGCAAAACATTTCATATGTGCACAAATGTCGTGGCAGGGGCTAATTAGAGTAAAAAAAAAAGGAATAAAAAGAAGCAGACTGTTAGAAAAATTAACAACAGTGAAAAAAGGGACACAAATCTACACATATTGTCAAGTCTCAAAAGCAGAAATAGTCGAGGCTAGAAGCTGATGTATGGTCTGCCCTGAAATGGACCTGAATGGAGAGTACAGCATTCAGAAGAAATGGGAGATGTGCTTTTCCAAGGGAACATGTGACAGCTTCCCCAGCACCCTAGAGCCCACACTGTGTCTTCAGCAAGTTGGTCACCATGGCAACTTGAGAAATTTTTCTGTGAGACAATTTTGTTAGTAAAATTTTAGAGATTATAGATTCGGGCAAGAAAGGAGAGTCCCCACGTGTGGAAGGGATTAAATATAGTGACTCTCTAAGAACAGCTTGTGCAGGAGCCTGAATCCTGCCTGGAACCAGGCCCAGGCTCAGGCCCAGGCCCAGGCCCAGGCCCAGGCCCAGGCCTGCAGCCCTGGGGATGGGGGATGCCAGCAACAGCCACTGCAATCATTGCTGGGGACCAAGGGACAACAGGAGAAACAGGAACCAGAGGGATCACGGGAAATTCTAGCTCAGTTTAAGGAGAAAGTCTTCCCCCAAGAGGGCTCCTGTGTGTGTGTAGCCCACAGAGGATGAGGGATCTCTATCCCATGGTATGCCAACCTCAGCTACGCACAGCCCTGCTTTGAGAGGGCCCTCCTGACTGTGTCATCCTTTGATGAGCTCATTTCTAAAACCCAGCACTGAGCAATAGGTTGAGAGCCCTTTCTGTCCCTCCAGGGAAGGAAGTCCTGTTGGTTTTCTCCTGGAATTAGACAGAGGGGCCTGTGAAGTGTAAGGGATCATCCAAGCTCCGTGCCCTCCCTAAGCAGGAACAATTTCCTCCATGTGGCTGTGGGTCTAATCCTTCAAAACACATCGAGAAGAGGGGGAGGACAAAGGGCAAGACCAAACTTGCTGCTGCTCACAGCACAGGGAGGCTGTCACAGCAATTCCCTCTCTGCTCCAACACCTCTGCCACGCTCTGACCCCTGCAGCAGGACAGGTCCTGCCTGGCTCTGTTTGCCTCTGAACAGATGACAGCACGCTGTCCCCTGCCACAGCACATCACAGCTGCCAGGTGGCACCAAGGACTTGGCCAGCACGGCCAGGCTCTGTGATAAAACAGCATCCTGACATTTCCCCAAGCACCAAACTGCTCCCAAAGCCCATCCGACACGGAGCTCACACACCCTGCCACAGATCCCACCCTGCAGGGATTCTCCTTCCCTCTGCTGCTTCACTTTTCTTTTTTTTTTTCCTTTTTTTTTCTCCCACAGAAAGCAATAAGCAGCTTTATGAGGACTGTAGAAAGTGGGTGGGTGAGCAGGAGAGGCAAAAACAAAGATATGAGTGTCGCAGACATATTTTCATGTAAAATCCTTCCCTTAAGATTTTTTCTTCCTGAGAAACTGAGAGGCCTCAAAGACAAAATGTAAACAATGATTGTCTGCTGCTGTGAAATGCATCAGGTAAATTTTTGATTAGCCCATCTTGGATGTTTATAATTCATGGCCAATCAAGGCCCAGCTGTCTCGGACAAAGACAGCTGCCTTTTGTTATCATTCCTTCTTTCCTTTCTATTCATAGCCTAGCCTTCTGATGAGAACTTTTTCTTCTATTCTTTTAGTATAGTTTTAATGTAATATATATCATAAAACAATAAATCAAACCTTCTGAAATATGAAGTCAACATCCTCATCTCTTCCCTCATCTAAAAGCCCCCGTGAACACTATCACACATGAGGATATAAAACCACAAATAAAATCAAGCAGCTCCTTAATGAGGGCACTGGTGATTAAAGCTCAGTTTTCCACAGTCTAGGAGAGCTGAGAACCCTGCTCTGCTATTGTATTTACAGGAGACAGATAAACATTCCCATTTCACTCTGAAGGTCAGATCCTGGATTTCTTAGGTGTGAGAACAGGCCCAATGCTGCCTGATACTCTTCCATTAAAAAAAACAGCTCTGATATTTAAGGATGCCACTTCTGCACGTGCAGTGCTGCTAATCAGCTCCTCAGGACTGCCAGCATCGAGCTGTGCCAGGTGACAGAGTCCTCACTCAGGGAGCAATTGTAAGGAAAATACAGAAAACTCAAGGAGGAAATCAGAGCCCCTTGGCTCGGCACTGAAGGAAGCTGATTTCCTGTTAAAAAACCACTTTTTTTGGTGTGATTAACGAGCAAGACACAATCAGCATTCACCATCTACTTGTATTTTGCAAAGACAGGAACTTGCTTCTTGATTTTCCCGTTCAAGGACATGAAGCATTGCTAGAGAGACTCCAGATGTAATTCACGGGTCTGCACAAGAAAAAGCTGCCTTAGGCAGGTGATTTTGGAACAGCAAAGCATCAGGGCCCTTTTGCTCCCTGGGGATTAAGGTGGTGGCAAGTTTGAGGCATTTTTAGGCTCCTCTTTGCAATTCAGAGCAGCATCAAGCAGATTCCAGCTCAGGTTTGTTAACAGGTGATCAGCTCTTGTGCAGCAGCTTTTTCCCCCCTCCCGTCACTCCCTGTGTGCCTGAGCTATTTATGGGACAGGCGGGCCCCAGAGCATGCCACGGGAATTTCACAATCTCCCCAGTTTGGAGATGGACGGGGAAATAAATCCAGAAAATCTGATTAGGACTTGTCACTGAAGTAAGCTCATTAATCATTGATGGAGTTTTTCATATTCAATTTCTAATTCCTGCAGGCACCAGCAGACTGGTGGGTCTGAAGACTGCAGACTTGAAAATGTTCTTTATGTAACAATGGCACTGATTTTATTTTTTCCCCCTCCTGAATATTTAGCACATTCTAATAAATAAAAAGAGCTACAAAGCACCAGTGAGTTCATTTATACCGGCTTCTTGCACAAAGTCAGGCACGGAATTTTCCTGAAATAATTCCTGAAGACAAAAAGATAAGAAGGCCTAGCTCAGAAATGTAAAATCCAGCATGAAAAACTGTCAGCCACTTGCCTGAGCAATTTTTGCAGCAGTCAGTTACCCATTCTGGAGTGTAAAAGAAAAAAAAAATCACATTTCATTCCTTACCTGGACTTGTCTAGCTTTGCCTGTCAGCACCAGGTTCTTTCAGAAAGAGATTAAAGTCTTCTATTATTGAATTGCTATTTCCCCAGCCTCCCCCAAAATCTTCTCAGCTAAGCCAAGCCAGTCGAGCCTACTGCCATTTCAAAACTCAGCACTCATTTCCCATGCCCCCACCAAGCCCTGCATGGCTCATAATAATGCCAGCCAGGATCACACATATGCCAAAACCCAGGAGAAACAGCAGGGAACAACTTTTCCTGGCCTCAGACACATGAAATCTGTTTAATTTTTGGCTTCAAATGAAATCCTCTAATTCTGGATACCAGCAAAATCAGGAAGATTCCTTTCCAGGCTTTGCAACTAATAAGTCAAATTGATAAAAGTAAGAGGAACAAGGGGCTTTGGGGGTAGAGTTGATATTCTCTTTAAATCTCCTGATGTATCTGCCTCTGACACGTCCAAAATCCAGGAAACTCCTCGGAAAAAAACAGCTCCACAGCTGACACATGCATGAAATACAGCTCCATAAATGACACTTGCAACCAATTTCTAAAAGCAAGCAGAAAGTATTAAATTTCAAACTGCTCTGGGTTTCAAGAACCATAAATTTCTCCCCGCTTGCTTCGCACTCTGTTCTCAGGAAGGTTTTACGTCTTGCTTTTGGGTTGGAGATTTGTTAGAAGTTAGGCACAAGAACACAAAGCATTTCTGAGTGCTGCTGAAAGGGGATAGCTGTCCTCCAGAGCCAGAGAATTGAAGATACCTAGATCTGCCCAAAAGGCAAAGAAAAGTCAGAGATTCCTGTAAGAAGACAGGCAATGATTAAAAAGGGCCTATTGGCTTTAGTGGCTCAGGGATAAACCAAAATAGCATATGGATTTAATGAAATGATTCTTACAAACACAGCAGAGAGCCTGGGTTTTCCTTTGATATCTCGTTTCCAGGAGAGCAGGAGGTTTGTCTCCTCCAGCACATCGAGGTTTACCACGGATATGCTTATGAGTAACATGTGTTAGCTTTTGGTGAGTCACCGGTGCTAAATTCCATCTAAAACTGTCTCAGTTTCCAACGCAGCAGGCTGGAGCTGAGCTCCACACGCAGGGAGCACTCAGTTCTGGCAATGCACAGGCACACAGACCTGCTAATGATATGTACCCGAAGAAGCCTTTTTAATCACAAAGACAGAGCACTAAGTAATTTCCTCTCCCCAGCTACTTCAAACCTGCTTAGCACGCCAAAGAATGAGCTCATTCCGTGCTGCTAAAACTCTTTCAAACCACTTCCCTTTAGATTAAGGCACTGAGAGGGCAGGTAAAGCATCAGCAGCAATTAGAGCTGCTCCCACACAGAGCCGCAGAGGCAGGTCAGCAAAGGTGATTTCTGTAGGATAGGCTCTGCCAGCTCCAATAAATCACGGCTGCCTTTCATTAGCATTCCCGTTAATTGTCTCCCAAACATCTCCTTCACGGATGCTCCAAGTGCTTCTCCCCGCCGTGGTTCTCCCAGATCCCTTCAGGTTTTGTTTAAGGAGCTGTGTAGCCCTGGGGCACTTGATTTAGCACAAGGACAGGACCATTCCTCCACATCCCTGCTCTGGATGTGCTCCAGCCCCTCACTGTCCTTGTGTGAAAAATGGGCATTTTATGATTGGCTTTTTGCAAATAATAAAATGAATATTATATGTGTTGTGTTAGAAAGTGATGCTGTATTCATTTTCTTAAGTAGTGTGTTAAATATAGTTTTAGGTTATAACAAAATGTTAAAATAGAAACTATGCTATGTAAGATACTTTTTTTAAGAGAGGAGTGAGGTGCTCACACCAGATAGCAGCCACAGGACACCCAAACTTTCAGAGAAACAGAATTTATTGCTCCATTATCAGAAGAAACGAACTTCTTCCCACCTCGCTCAGCGCTGAAGATGCTGTCAGGATTCAGAGGAAGAAGCTGACACTGACCAGACAGAATCCTGTGTTTGAATGGAATTTATGCACCATGTATGAGGTGTATGAATGTGCAACAGGCTGTTGCATTTAAGGGTTAATCCTCTGTAAACGTGTGTCCTTTTTCAGGCTTATTTTGCCTGAAATGACTGTCCATAACTCTTTGTTCTTATTGTCTCATATTGTCCTAAATTCTAATTGTCCAAATTTTTATTACTCTGATTATATTTCTATTTTTATAACCATTTTATTACTATTAAACTTCTTAAATTTAAAAAATAAGTGATTGGTGTTTTTCAAACTTGTCACAAGGAAAATGGGGGTGAAAAGGCCAGAAGCCTACACTAAACTCAGACTCTGAGTTTACAGAAGGATTTTCCTGCATGCTCTGCACACTGCCTGTACCCCAGGACACGGGTGTATGTTGGAGGATACAGGATGGACAACTCAAAAGTGAGGCACAGCCACGAGCTCTGGAGGTGGGATGTCTTCCAAGGAGCTGAAAGTCCTTCATGCTGAGCAGTCACTTCCCACCCTGCCACAAAACCTGCAGACCCAGGGTATATAAAAAACAACCTTAAGTCTAGCCTAACCTGAATGCCATCACCACTGGTGGTGCAGATCAGAAAGCTGTAGGAGCAGCAAAGTAGGGATGGCCTTTTGCAGCCCCAGTGTTCCTGGAGCTGTAGGTTCTCTGACTCTGCCAGCCCTAACCCTAAGCCACACTCACCCAGGCCAGGTTATTCCATCCTGTCAGGGTTGAAGTAGCTGGGTTTGTTCCAGTCTCCACGGCTGCTGCCTCTTCCCCTTGAAGGGAAGGCTTCAGGAGCAAAGGCATCATCTAAAAAAAGAACGTGGAGAAATCTGTAAGCGTGAGATGCTTTCAGACTTGTGTGGATTGTTGCCCAGAGAAGCTGTGGCTGCCCCTGGATCCCTGCAAGAGTCCAGGGCCAGGTTGGATGGGGCCTGGAGCACCCTGGGATAGTGGAAGCTGTCCCTGCCCACATCAGGGGGTGGAACAGGATGATCTTTCATATCCCTTCCAACCCATACCACTCTGTGATTCTAGAATAGACAATATTCAGCACTGCATTCTGCACTCAAGTAGTGGTTATGAGAGCACAAATCTGGCAACCCAAAAAACAGATAAACCTCAGCATGGCCTGGCTTGGCAGGACAGTGCCCTCCTCGCACCCTAAACTAGACACCCCTCTGCAAGGGAAAGAACAGCTGCCCATGTGTTCAAAATTGCCATGCAAGATGTTTTCCATTCCCATCTGTGTGGCAGATTACCTTTGTCAAGTGGGCAGTTTGCCTTTGAGTGACCACATTCACACCTCCCTCGGGAGGGGACATTGCTGATAACAGACTATTGAATGTCACTGCATGGCTGATAAGAACTAGAACATCCCATTGGGAGATGTGAGCCCAGAGGGAGGAGCCAAGCATTGCTACCCAGATATAATCCAGAGGTGTTTGAGACACCAGCACGGCTTTCTCCACGGGATTCCCTAGAGGAACAGCAGCTGCCTCTCCTTCCACTGCATCTTCAGAGCAAGAATCCATCCTTCTCTACAGATCCCCCTGCTCCAACAGAACCACCCCTGACACTGCAGGAGGGCTGCAGCCACATTTCCAATGGGACTGCCACCAACAGCCTGACCCACAGGGTGTCAGGCTGGGTTCTGACTCTGTCAGTGTTGTTCTAGTGTACTGCATTGCTTATTTTACCCTTTATTTTTTTTTTCTTCCCTATAAAGAACTGTTGTTTCCTGCTCCCATATTTTTGCCTGAGAGCCCCTTAATTTGAAATGTATAGAAATTGGGAGGGGTGTGGAGGGTTTACATTCTCCATTTCAGGGGAGGCTCCTGCCCTCCTTAGCAGACTCCTGTCTTTCCAAACCAAGACACCATAAGCAGGAGCAAACAGTTGATCTTTCACATTGTCCTCTCCCTCAGACAGATGACCTTGAGATGTTCCAAGAGGAGAGCACAGGTCAGGGCATTCCAGCATGGCAGAGCTGCCTTACCTTCCCTGGGAGCGCTGCCCCGCCTGTCAGGGGTCCTTATGGGCACGTGCATCATCTGGAAAATAAAGACATCACTTTAAAAACCTCACCTGGCAAGAAGTCCCACTTCTCCATCCCCTCAGGCACAAGGTGGTCACTAAAATAATTCCAAACCTTATTCTTAATTTTGCTGCTAACAAGATTACTGCTGGTGCTCCTGCAATCCAGGGCTTGCACTCAGGTGTTTATTCTGTGATGCCAGCCTCAGTCAATCACTGTTGCAGACATCTTTTATGGAAAATCCTTTCCTTAGGATTTTTCCTCCTGAGAAGCTGAGAGGCCTCAGGAACAAAATGTAAACAATGGTTATCTGCTGCTGTGGAATGCAACAGGTGGATCTGTGATTGGTCTCATGTGGATGTTTGGAATTAATGGCCAATCACAGCCCAGCTGGCTTAGACTCTCTGTCTGACCCACAAGCCTTTGTTATCATTCTTTTCTATTCTTAGCTCAGCTAGCCTTCTGATGAAACCCTTTCTTCTATTCTTTTAGTATAGTTTTTAATGTAATATATATCATAAAATAATAAATCAAGCCTTCTGAAACATGGAGTCAGATCCTCGTCTCTTCCCTCATCTGAAAACCCCTGTGAACATCATCACAAATCACAATTCCTTCCCCCATCCAAACAGCACCACAGGTGCACCAACACCACCTGAGCCAAGCTGAGATCCCCTGAGCAGAGTCACAGCTCCCCAGCAAGAGCTGCAGTGCACTTGCTGCAGCCCTCTGCAGAGGGAAACACTTTACTTTTCAAGTGCAGTAATTCTCTTTGGCATTTATTCCTTATTAACATTGCAGGAAATATATTCCCCAGCAGGAGTATGACAACGGCACTGAATTTTAAGTGATGGTTAAGGAAGACTTAAGGGGGAAGATGTCTGCTTGTAAAAGCAAGTGTTTGTGCTGAGTGCCCTGTTAAACAATGGTAATGTCACCCCACTGAGGACTGGCTGAACATCCCAGCCTGTGTTACACATTCCAGAGCTCCACATGCAGTCTTTCTGCTCTGCAGAGCCAGGCTTCCTGAGGTGAATGGAGATTTTGAGGAAAAAAAAAGAATAAATGAAGAGCTAATTTGGCAATTCAAGCCAAGGAAAAGTAACAAAGAATCCTATTTGCTTACAAGGTGGCTGGAGAGGAACTTTTCACAAGGGCTTGTAGTGACTGGACAAGGGAGACTGGCCTTAAACTGAAGGAGAGCAGGGTGAGATGGGATACTGGGGAGAAACCCATCTCTGTGAGGGTGGGCAGGCCCTGAGGGTGCCCAGAGAAGCTGTGGCTGCCCCTGGTTCCCTGGAAATGTTCCAGGGAAGGCTGAGCAGGGCTTGGAGCAGCTTGGGATGGTGGAAAGTGTCCCATGGTAGGGACTGGAACTGGATGGACTTTAAGGTCCCTTCCAACCCAAACCATTCTGTGATTCTACAGTTCAACTTCTTCATTTAGCTCTCTGAATTTTCCAAAAATAAAAGCTCTCCATATCCTTGCTTGTTAAATTGTGTACCGTCAAGCACAACACCCACTGTAGAGAGCTGTGTTCTAAGTGCAGACACACAAGTTCAAGAGTCAGTTCATGGATAAAGCGGACCCTGGCACAGTTTGGAAGCAACCAGTAGGAATTCCCAGGTTAGGTCAGCATTGAATAACACCCTCAATGCCAAAAAAGAGCTCAAAAAGGGAACAAAGACCTCAGCAGACCAAATGTCCTTGGGCTGTGCTGTGATGACGTGCTCAGCTGGGAGCTGGTTTGGCAACAGAGCCAGAATCACAGGGTTTTGTGTGTGTGTCCAAGAAGTGCCAGTCACTTTTCCAGGCCCATACTCAAGGAAGGAAGTGCTGGAGATGATAGATGTGCCAGACTGCCATAGAGTGTCATCCTCTCCCAGGCAAGGGCAGAGCCCTCAGCTGATGGAAAGGGAAGAGCCACAGCTGACAGCTGGATTTCAAACTACAGACACTTTCCTGATCCAAACCTTCTCCTGCAACAGCAGCACACACAGACACCTGGACTTCTCTTTAAAAGAGGCTAAGCAGAATTTTCACTCCTTCAGGCCACAAAAATGGGTTTTCCCCTTCCTCACCTCCTCGCTGCTCATGGATTCAGAGCTGAACGCACTGCGATGGCACCTCACGGTGAGGTTGGCAATCAGCCCCCCGGAGACCTCCACAACGCTCCTGCAGGAAGCAGTGGGCTGCAACAGAACAAAACAGAGCCAATCTCACAGAGCAAACATCCAATACCAACCCTCAGTGGTGGTGGGAACCTGCAGAAGGATTTCAGAAACAAATTCCAAGAGAAAGAAGCCCAAGAACAATTATGCAACAACTTGTTATGGCTCCCCAGCTATGTGTTTGTTGTACAAACCTCTGAGCCTGCTCGGGGTAGGAGAAAACCTCCACATCTTTTTCACAGCTCAACACAAAGAGAAGGGCAGCACAGGGCTATGCCAACAGCAGCCCCAGCTCTGGAAGTTAAACTACCCTCAAAGATGTAGTCTCTGCAATCGGACAAAAAACTGCAGCTAAACCCACACTCAAGTTTGGAAAACACATCCTCACACTACCATATTGCCTTAAGAAGAGGAGGATTGTGTCAGTTTAGGATACAGGGATAACACTGCAGCAGCCAACTTTTGAGTTCCTAAAGAAAAAAAACAAAGCAATAACCAAGAACACTGTGTGGTGCCATCTACACACACATGAGCTGCTTAGCTCCAGAGCAGAGCAGAGAGGAGATTAGGCCCAAGGAACTGTGCACAGAGAAGTCCCAAGTCTGTGCACAGACTCAAAGACAATGTATTTCCACCAAAGCTGGTGATTTAAGACTCAGAGGAGAGCAAGAGCTGTGTCAAGAGCCTTTTTATTTCAGGCTGAGAGTGAAAAATCCAGAAGAGATCATCACTGTGAGCACAGAGGGGGGATCTGCATGACATGTAAGGTAACCCTTCATGTGGTGCCCAGATAGGTGAAAGTGAAACATCAGATCTTAACTTAGAGAATAAGCCATTCCTTTGAGTATTTTGCCCCAAAAGCACACATACCTTTACCACACACTGCTCCCAGACACAAATCCTCTTTTCAGCTCCCTGCCCTCCCCATGGAGCAGGCAGAAGATCTTCCCACCACTGACCCTTCCCACTCCACGCTGCAGCTTGTACCAAAAGCAGCCAGCCATTCCTCGCTTCTCAGCACCAGCAGCACTGCAGCCCTTCCCCTGCATGGAGGGGAGGGTTCCCAGTGCCAGCAGGAGCACCTACCACGAAGGGGCCACTTTTGAAGTCACAGGTGGAGGGGTCTCTCCCCGAAGCTTTGGCGCACACGGTCTCGCGGATGCTGAAGCGCAGATCTAACCCGTAAGTGTCGCTGTCCCACGTGTCCACCTGGTGAGAGCAGGATCAACACAACACAGAATTAGTTCTTTTGGATTATTCCTTTATTTTTTTCTCATAGTCCAATCAATGCTTTAGTGCCACCCTGATTTTTTAAGATTTTCTACGCCTTCTGAGGTTTACATTTTTGTAACGAACTTTCTCACGCACTTTCTGTAAATAACTTGTTGTTTTGCATTCTTTTATGGTGGAGGAGAAATTTAATGGACAGTTGGTCTGTCCAGTGTCATTGGAGAGGTGGCACTTTCACCCTCCAATCCACTGTCACTTCTGGAAATCTATAAATGTTGGAGTCAGAAAATAAACTCCTTTTTACCTTGAGAACAGCAGCGTGTCCGCATCATGTTATTTTGTGTCTTACAGTGACACTTTAGCTCAAGATGGGAGACTTAAAAAGAAAATTTTAAAAAGCAATGCCCCAAAAAACCCCTCAACAAACAACAAATTCCCACTACTTTCAAATACTTGGGGGTTTTAATCCAAATTGTATAAATCCATATGTCATCTTGACATTCATTCTTGCAGAGACTTGATACAGGCCACCTTTAGGAACATAAAGGTTCTGAGGGTCTTCAGGAGCACGGACATCATAACTTTGAATTAATAGGTTTTAATAGAAAGGAAGGTTCTGAAGGTGTTCAGGAGCATGGACATTATAACTTTGAATTAATAAGTTTTAACAGAAAGGAAAGTTCATGAGCATGGACATCATAACTTTGAATTAAGAAGTTTGCACTCCTTAACTTGGAGAGTATCCGGTGTAATTCTGAGCACCACAAATTAAAACAGATAGGGGTTTCTTGCTTGCACTTAGTCTCTAGCAGATTTAAACCAGAATTGGTGCATAGAGACAGACGACATAAATAAAGATGAGAGAAAGAATCCCGAATTGTAGGGGCATTTAACCAGCGAAGAGCTTCAGATAAGCCACGGTGCTTGATGCCCAAAGCAAAGCAGTTTGCTGGAAGTATTTAAAAACATCACTTTTCAACAAAATCCTACAAGACAACCCTCAAGGACTAGGCAGGAAAAACTAGGCATGAAAAACCACTCTAGGCATGAAAAATCTGAATTCCTAATGTATCTTAATTACAAACTTACATACAAAAGATATTTAGGTTCCTGAAGCTGTAAGTTCAGAAAATGGCCCAAACTGCTGCTCTTTCAAGCAGCATCAGCCAACTCCAACTAAAACCTGAGTTTCCAGGACTTACTGAAAAGGAGTTTTCCATCCCAGGAAAGCTCATTTCAGGTAAAGGATCTCTGTTGTCTCCGTACTTACTCCCATGACTCGGCTTCTCACAACACCATACAGGTTTCTGCTCCATGACTGGGAATTGATCCGGGCAATGGAAGCATTGAGAGCCTCCTCTGTGACAGGCAGGTCGTAGTCATACACTGGGAACCCTGAGAGGGACACACAGTTCCATCAGAAGTCCATTGCAGGATTATACTTTTCCCCCCAAAACCACCCTAAAAAGGAGGACAAGGCTCCAACTTACCTGAACATGAGAAAACACTCAAAGTGAGGAGAAAAATTATGATCCTCATTGTGGGTCTTCCAAAAATCCTCCAGGCTTTTTCCTTTCCAAGCAAGGATTCCCAGTGCATATCCCTCTGTCTTTATATAAATGCAGCCTGACCTTCCCACAGAGTCCAAGCTGTGCTCCAAACATTGCCCTTTAAACAGAATTGATCCAAGAGTAAATATTTGTTGTCAGCTTTTCTCCATTTAGCAGTAATTCTCTGATAATCGATGGGCTGCAGGGCCTTTTTCCCACGACTGAATTCTCCTCTGGAAAGCACTGAATTCCTGATATGTTTGTAGCCAAGGGCTACTTGAATCCAGTTATTTTTTTCTCTTTTAGCCACCAGTTTTCCATGGGGTGAGCCAACTCTGTCCTTAGCACTGGACCCAGGACATTCATGTCTTGGCAGCACCTGGGAGCACTTCCAAGTTGGCATTGCCTGAGGATTCCCCAGCACCAGAGGGGAATTCAGCCACGAGAAACTGCCACCGTCACCCTGCAGACCAAAGGACCCATGAGAATCTTTCTAAACACCAGGCACATGGCAGATCACTGGGACACGCAGTTTCAGCCCAAAAGTTAATGGGACTTTTGGAAAATTATATTGGAAACTGCAGCTTTCAAGCAAACTCACCTGTTGCTGCCTGTTCACAAGGCAGAGGTGGGCGTAACGATGTCCATTCTGAAGGGAAAATGAGTGAAAATATGTGAAAATAGTGAAAATACGAAATATTTTAATTAAAATATATAGATAGATATAGATATAGATATAGATATAGATATAGATATAGATATAGATATAGATATAGATATAGATATAGATCTATTTTGAAATTTTAAAATATAAATAATTTTTAGTATATCTATACATTTTAAAATATATTTATAAAATAATGAAAATAATGAAAATATGAAAATGAAAAATGTGGGAATGTATGGGAAAATATGGGAAAATGAGCAAAAATATAGGAAAATATAGGGAAAATATGGGGAAATATAGGAAAAATGAAATATTGTAATTAAAAAGATATAACTATAACTATAACTAAAATTAAAATGTAAATTTAAAATTTTAAAGTATAAATCAATTTAAAATATAGATGAATTTTAAAATATATTTATAAAATAGTGAAAAATAGTGAAAATATGAAAATATTCTTCCATATGAACAAAATTCCTCCATTAACCTTCAAATTGCAGCTCTTGAATTCTGCGGCATGGGGCCATTTTAAGAACTCCCCAAACAGAAGAACTTGCAGGAGACTCAAATTTGATAAGAAAAAGCATAAAGTTCCTCTTGCTTGTAAGCAAAAAGGAAAAGGCGTGGGCACTACTTGACAGCCAGGTTGGATTTCAGCATTGGGAATGGGGTCAAATACGCTGATTGAAACTTTTCCCAGCCAAAAGCCAGAGCCTCTCTCTGCATACATTCTCCTTGTTCCCTGCAGCTGAAGATGTTCTCTCCTAGCTCTTGGACTGTGGGAAATGGATTTGTAGAGAGTTCTCAACAGTGTGCATCCGTATGCAAATTTTGATTAAAATGCTGACTTAGAAATGCCATGGGATAGGACAGATATTGTTGAGAGAGAAATGGAGCTAGAAACAAGTTTCAAAGGATGCCCTTGCAAATAAGACTGGAGAAATAGAACTGTGAAAAATGCAATGTAGTGGGACCCACAAGGGGTAATTTTTGACGATTGGTTTTAAGGCATTTACAGCATGGTGTATGCAAAAGCTGATAGGCCAAGAAATGCTTATAATGCATTGTAATTAGGAAATAGTTGGCTTCTGATTGTGATGGCGTGAGTTATAACATCATTATAACATTACAGAATCACAGAATAAAGGGGTTGGAAGAGACCTCCAAGATCATTGAGTCCAGCCTATGCCCTAATATCTCAACTAGACCATAGCACCAAGTGCCATGTCCAGTTTTTTTTAAACATATCCAGAGATGGTGATTCCACCACCTCCCTGGGAAGAGCATTCCAGTACTTTATTATTCTTCCTATTCTTTTAATTGTCTCACCCTTCACATAAGACTGAAAATGGAATAAAAGTCTTTAAAACACCTCTCAGTTGCCCCATCTCTGGGTCAGAAAAGGGAATTGTCTGACACTGGACACCCTCACCTGTAGCCAGGAATGTTCTGCTGTGTCTGTGGCCGTGTCAGAGCACCACAATGCTAAGGGTTTAAAGTGAGCTGGAGACTCTCAGGAACAGCCTTTTGTGCCCTGCCCAGCTTTTCTGCTGCCAGAGACAAGACCAGGCTGCCTCAGGTCAAGGGAAAGCCTCCAGGTGAGCTCTTTGACCCCCTTCTGCCGTGGTTTCTCTACAATCAGAGGCAATGATGAATAAAGTTCATTCTGATATATATGATAAAAAAAAATGTTGATAAATGGTAATAATTTTCATTCACCAGTGTCTGCATTTGAGCTGATCCAATGTTCTAATATTTTTATATTATTTTTTCTGTGTTGCGATGTTTTCTGTGGCTCAAATGTCATTTGGAAGAAGGAGTGGGTTTTTTTTGCTATTGAAGATGGGTCATAGAGTTGATTAAAGTATTTTGACTCCTGAATGTTAATCAAAGAAATGTGTTTTGATTTTTTTGCATTCATCCATCTCATTTAAAGCAATATCTCAGGTTCCTTCCTTATGAAAGGTTGGGAATTAGAGACAGAAAGATCCAAACTCAACACAGTTTTTGTCAGAAATAAGTGTGTGCTGAGATTGTGACAGATCAGGGAGTGTTTTCCTTTCAGTGTTTTCCTTTCTCCCCACATTCCTTGCCAAAGAGGTGCCTGGGAGGCAGTAGCATTATGTGTTCTGCCTCCCATCTCAGTTCTGGGATGGATGTTTGCACTTCTTTGTGCACTGCTGTTCCAGAAACTGAGGAAGGAATTCTGCCCAGTGGAATGAGACCACTCAAACAGAAAGGCCTTGGCATTCAGAGGCCCGAGATCCTTGTTTTTCACCTTGCTGCAGTGATCTGGATAACACTTAGCTTTGCACTTCATCCCTAAAAAGGCAACCATTTGCCTTTTGTATGCTGGGACCAGTTAATATATCACTAGAAGGTGAATATGTAAAATTCCTTCCCAACCACTGAGGCACAGTGTTGTAGCCAGTGCAAGAGTAAATTTAAATACTGAGCCAACTGCAGAGTTTAAAGACTGTCCTCTTAGAGCAAATCTTATAAAGTGCTGCCAGCAGGATGGTAGCAATGCTGAGTGGGACTTGAAAACTGTTTGATGAAATCCGAGTTGCTCTGCAGAGCCCTGGCTTTACAGCATCTGGACAAGAGATGTTTGCTATTCCAGCTCCCTGAATCTCTGATTTCAGTATATTTAAGCAGTGGAACCAATTTTACATTTTTGCACTCAAGTTCTGGGTTTCTTGGAGGTCTAAGCCTTTCTCCACATTTTCTTTGTGCCCAGCTTCCAGCACCTGCTGAAAAGGACTCTGCTGGGAAGCACCAGGTAGGGAGTGGTGCCTTGGCACACAGAGAAGTGATGAAACTGAAAAGAGATGGAGAATCGGCAGTTTCAGGAGCAAACTTGGACTCTGCCACCAGCAATTTCCAGAAGCCAAGGCAGCTTGGGGCAGAGGGAGGGAGTTGTATCCGATTTAATCTACACACCAAACAGGCATTGGTTAAGTAAGAAATGAGGAAATTAAAGTGCCTCTCTTAGATGACTATTTTCAGACTCCTTTCACTCCCAGCAATCAAGTCAGTTCTGTTCCCAGACAACTGGAACAACAGTTTCTTTTTATGAGTGAAATTTTGGTAATTACAAGACATATTTTCCTTTTAAATGTAAATCATCCAGCATCATCACATGCCTGTATGCTGAAAACAGTCAAAACAGCATTCCAGGCACTGAGGAGCTATTCCTGATCTTTTGTTTCCTGGACATTCAGATGACAGATAAAAATTAATGGTGTCCTTTCTGATAGAAGAAAAAACAAGTAAATTCACAGCAGTTTTTCCTTAGCTTTTGTGGTGTGCCATTAGCAAAACTAAAAGGTCTCTGAGAAGTTCTTCACCATGGGCATGGCAAAACAGAACACAGGGAATGACTTCCCACTGCCAGAGACCAGGATTAGATGGGATACTGGGAAGAAATTTGTCCCTGTGAGGGTGGTGAGGCCCTGGCACAGGGTGCCCAGAGAAGCTGTGGCTGCTCCATCCTGGGAAGTGTTCCAGGGCAGGTTGGATGGGGCTTGGAGAAACCTAGGAGAGTGGAAGTTGTCCCTGCCCATGGCAGGGGAGATCAGAAGGAGATGGGCCTTCAGATCCCTTTCAACCCAAAGTGTTCTATGATTCTCTGAGTCACTTCACCATACCTGCAGAAGACTTAACGTTGACATCAGCTGGTAGAGGTAGGAGAAAGGCTTCTAAACTTTGCTCAGACTAACAGAGGATTTGGGACCCGATTCATAATTCACAGACACAACAGTCTCAGCTTTGATTCTATTCCTATGTCATCTGTGTGTCCCTTGAGATATTGGCAGAAATTCATACAGCCCATGCAGGCACTGCCTGTGGGCTGCCGAATATTCTCCAGCCCTTGACCTCCTGGGAGGGAGAAGAAGCCTTTGAGATTCCAGCTTCTCTAACTGCTCACACACTGTCCTAAGCAACACACTGTCCTCTGCCACACATTTAAGTCATATGAGGAGAGGCTGAGGGAGCTGGGCAGGGGCTCAGCCTGGAGCAAAGGAGGCTCAGGGGGCCCTTGTGGCTCTGCACAGCTCCTGACAGGAGGGGACAGCCGGGGGGTCGGGCTGTGCTCCAGGGAACAGGGACAGGAGCAGAGGGAACGGCCTCAGGCTGGGCCAGGGCAGCCTCAGGGTGGGCACAGCAGGAATTTCTCCATGGAAAGGGGGAGTCAGGCTTTGGAATGCACTGCCCAGGGTGGTGTGGAGTCCCCATCCCAGGAGATGTCCAAGGAAAACTTGGATGTAGCACTCAGTGCCCTGGGCTGGGGACAAGGTGGGCATCAGGCACAGGTTGGACACAAAGGTCTTGGAGACCTTTTCCAAGAAGAACTAAAATGATTCTGTCATTCTATGCAGTGTCTGATCCTATTGGCAGTTCAGGTCCAATGGACACAAACTCAACCTCCACAACTCCTACTGGTGTTGCAGGAGATGGACTTTCAGAGTGAAGCAACAAAAAAAAAAAACAGGGTAAAGCAAACAAAACCACGTTAACACATCCCAGATGGATATTCTGAAACATCACAGCCTGCAGCAGAATCTCAGAGGCCTCACTTCATTGCTTTCAGCCTTTGAAACTTCAAATATTTGACGTTCCAGAGGCCTTCCTGTGCCTGTCAGAAAGAAAAGACCTTACAGGGTCATTGGCACAACATTGTAACTGATGCAAGGCAAATATTTCCTAGAGACCCAAACAGTCGTGAAAAGTCACAGGGCTATGTGAACATTTCTGCGATTCTTAAATACCAAAGTTGTCATTTTCATCCATTTCAGAGTCTCTGAACAGTCACACAAGGGTTTAGTTTTAAACACTACAGAAAAACACCCTGGTGTTGAGCTGTACCTTTACATTGGCATATACTCCTAATGATTACTTTAGGCAGGAGCAGCAAACCCAACAATGAGCCAAAGAGGTGATTCCTGTCTTCTCATGTGCTGCACAGCACTAACTGGGAATTCAAGAATGGATTCAGGAGCCTCAGGGTGCACAGGAAGCCCCAAAGGCTTCGGGATGCTGAAATGGACCAGCCTGCTGTTTGTGCCTGGGCTGCACAGGCTGAGCTCCATCTGGATGGTCTAACAAAGGCTGAATGGACATACCATGGCCCACTGGAGACTCCAAATCCTGTGAGCTACACAATTCAGTTGTAACCAGCTGAATTTTTCATGTTAGCTTGAAATGCAAAAGAGGAAAAGGTAAACATGGAAAAGTGTTCTTCCAGTTCTAGTGACAGCTGTGCCTGCACAGCACCTGTGCCCACGGCAGGGTGGTGGTGGGAACCGCATGATCTTTGTGATACTTTGCAAGGCAAAGTGTTCTGGCATTCTGTGATTGCCCAAGTGGAGACGAAAACTGAGCCATGGAAGTCCCAGCTTTTCTCCAGTGCCTCCTTTGTTCCAGTCAAGTCCAGGATTTCGTTTCAGAGCTGACGCATGTGTCGTTAAGGTGTCTGCATGGAGGAGAGGGAGGGCAGGTGCATGGCAGGGCTGGTGCCCCATCAGAGTGTGTCTCTGTCCATGGCACCAATGGCGCTGCCTTGGGACGCTGCCTGTGGGAGGCGAGTCTGCCCTCAAGCTTGGCAATGGAAGTCAGTCAGGGGCACAGGCAGAAGGTGAAGCAGCCAAGCGTTGCTGTGAGGATGGCAAATCAGGAGAGAGCCATTGTGGCCAACTCTGCTGAGCCTTTTGCCAAAGCAGGGGCCATTGTTGCCCCGGGCTCCCCCCGTCTGGCATCTCGGCGGGTGCGGACGCCTGGCCGAGCAGGTGCCGTCGTTCGGGTGCTGCTGTTGCTGAGCCCGCTCTGGTGCTGTTTCTGCGGGGCCCAGAGCCGCCGGGGCAGCAGCCACTCCACAGCCCTGCTGGAGGAGACGCGGCCGCCCTCCCCATGGTGGCAGCAGCTCTGCGGGCCCAGAGCTCTGGGTCAGGGGGGCCTCGGTCACGGCACCGTGGCCTGGGCAGCCGCCAGGGCCCGGCATTGCCGCCAGCCCTGCCTCTGCCCCTGCCCTTTATTGGCAGCACCCAGTGGCCGTGCCCTGGCAGCAGCCCCCTGATGTCCCTGTGCCCAGCCAGCCCAGCCTGGGCACCTCAGGGGTGCCCCCACCCTCCTGCTGAGGCCCGGCCTCGAGGGCTTCTGCCGCAGGCCTGGGAGACGCTCTGGGCAAGCGCCAGAGCAGCCGGGTGCCAGGGACAAGGCGGCTGCCTGAGGGCTGCTTGTGCCCTCTGACACCCAGTTCCTCAGGGCTTCCCAGCACCCGGCTCCGCAGGGGCCTCCTGTCCCCTTGTAGATTCCTGCCACCCCCTCCCTCACACATCCCCCCTGTTCCTTCCCACTACCTCGTCCCGTCAGGGCATCCACAGCCCCTCATCCCTTTGTGGCGCTGTCTCCTCAGGGGCTGCCCCAGCCCAGCCAAGCTGCCCAGCAGCAGTGCTGCAGCCCCACAGCAGCTCCAGAGCAGCCCCATCCAGAGGCACCTGGGAGCCCTCAGCAAGGCAGCCAGCAGCACACAGGCAGGAGGACACGGATTGCGCTTCCTGCCTGGCACAGGGCTTGTGGCCATCTCCAGGCTCTGCTCTGAGAGGGATTCCCGCAGCTCCAGCCCCTGCCCGGCCGCTCTGTGGGCAGCACAAAGGCTTCAGCAGCACTACCAAAGGCCAAGGGGCTTCTGGCCATTTTGCCTGCAGCACTGCACGCCTGGGCAGTTGGCTGAGTGCAAGCACCGTTTTCATCCTCCTCCTGTAAGCCTTGCCGATTCTGGTAAGGAAAAGATCCTGGGAGTCTGTCTACTACACATAGTTTTATTTACATACAAAAGAAAAATAAAAATAGGACAACAAAACTCTTGAATAAGAAGAAAATCCCTGCTGGCTCAAGTGGCCCCAGCACACAGAGTCTTCCAGATCATCTCTCCACAGAGCTCCAGCAGCACAGCAAGGCTCCGTGGCAGAGACGAGGCCGTTTCTTCCATGCACTGCAGAACTGATCTCGCAGCTTACGCCACGTGGGGTAGGGAGCCCTCTGTACAGCCCGCAGAACGAACCCAGCTTCAGTTGCCAGCTTTCTGACCGCAGGACTGCTGTCATATGCCATTTCTTCCAGGGCTTCAAGAGAGAGGAACAGAGCCATGGTCAGAAGCTAGAGCTCTGGGGAGCCGAGGAGAGCGCCCTGCCAGAGCCATCCGAGCTAGCTCTTGCCATGGCCAGGAGGGAGCAGGGAGCAAGGGGATCAGCCCGAAGATGGCCCACGTGGCCCTGAAATGTCAGTGTGCTCTGCCCACGGGAGTAGAGCCCTCGACACCCGGTGCAGGGCTTGCAGCTACCATTCTCAGCATGCTGCCCTCACTCACCCTCACAAATCACCTGGAGGTCTTCGATATTCCCCCTCAGGTGCCGCCCAGCCATGCCTGTGAACACAGAGCCTGTCACGGCCCCAGCGGCACAGCTCCCTGCCAGCGGCGCTGCCGGCGCTGTGGCCACACGGGCTGCTGGCCCGGCAGGGCTCAGCCCGGCCCTTGCCGCCCGCTGCCGCCCCAGGGCACGGCTGCCAGAGGGCGGCAGCAGCAACGCCCAGGCCAGACGGGGCTCCACGGCGCCGGGCCCGGCTGGCGCTGCCGGGGCAGCAGGCGGGGCTGGGGCCGAGCTGTGGCGGGCCGGGCCGGAGAGGGAGCTCGGGCTCGTGGCTCACCCATGAACCTGACGGCCGCCTCTCGCAGGGGCTCCTGTGGGCTCTCCAGGTAGCGCAGGGCCTGGCGCAGGTGCTCGGCTGCTCTGCTCCTGTCCTCTGCCAGCTGCAGAGAGCGGCAGGAGGGAAGGGTTGGCGCAGGCTCAGCCCCTGGGCCGGGCGCTGCCTGCGCCCGGCCCCGGCCTCCCCTGGCCGCACAACCCTGAGGCGCGGAGCCAGCAGCCGCTGGCCAAGGGCTCCCGAGGGCAGGGGGCAGAGGGCCGGCTGCTGCCCGGGGAGCCGCGGTGCCGGTCTGCAGCCCCGCCGGGCCGGGGCTCCATGGGCACCCAGCTGGGGCCCATGGGAGCCTGGAGAAGAGCCTTGCACGGCCTCTGGCTGCAGCAGCGGGCAGGGGCACAGCTGTCAGGCCCGCACACTGAGCACCGCCCTCAGGGGCCTTCTCCGGCCTGAGGCTGGAGATTCTCGGCTGCTCTTACCAGGCCCTCGCCGAACCTCCATGTCTGATCCACCTGGAGCATTTGTTGGAAATCTCTCCTTTTCAGGAATCTGGCTGCCGAATGCAGTGTTTTCCGAGAGGCCTGGAGAGCAGCAGACAGACACAGATGGCCCCACAACCCAGAGCACAGGAGCATCCCACTGCCACAGCCTGGAGGAGGCTGCAGCCTGAAAGGTGCCAGGGCAGGAGGCAGCCCAGCCCCCTCCCAGGGGGACCACAGCCTGCCACAAGTTCTCACCTCAGCAACAATCTGATTCTCATCATGGCAGTGGAAGGAGAGTGGGACCAGGCACTGGCGCACGTGGGACTTCAGGGCCTTTCTTCCATCTTTCGTTAACAAGTCCAGCATCTCGTGAAAGAAACACATGGAGCTCAGCTGCACCTGGATATCATCCTGTATGAAAGGAAGGGAAAAAGCCTTCAGCATCAGCTACTTCAGGCCCCCCAGGGCACAGGCCTGCATCTCCACAGGGCACCAAGTGTCCGGGCAGCAGCCAGTGGCCGTGGCTGTGGGCACAGAGCCTTACATGGTCAAAGAGTGGCAGGAGCTCCTCAGCCAGCTCCAGGGCAATGGGGGTGGGTATTGGGGCACCATTATCCAGCAGCAAATATCTCAGAAGAAGAATGCTCATCCTGATCATGTTGCTTTCATTTTCCTGCAGGAGCTCCACAAGCCTTTCAGTCAGGCTGCGCATTTTTTCAGCCTGTGTGGAACACAAGTTTGTGAAAGGCCACCCTGCTGCCGCAGGGCCCAGAGGCCAAAGGCCTGTCCCGAAGCACTGGGGCAGCTGAAGCGGGAGGCAGGAGAGCTGGGAGCAGCTGCCCCAGTGCCCGAAGCCCAGGCAAGGCCAAGCGACTGCGTTGCCCAGCCCCACGCTGCCTGCACGGCTTCAGCCACTGCCCCCTTCTCACCATGGAGGGATTCTTGCCCAGCACTACGAGGCCTCTGAGTGCCAAGCGACGCCTCTCCCTGTCCTCGCTCTGCAGGTTCTGTGCCATGACCTCCAGAATGCTGTCACTGCATTCCGTCAAGTCCAGGCACTCGAGGACCTGAAAGGCACAGGGCAGTGACAGGGAGCCGGCCGGCAGGAGCCCAGAGCCGCACAGGGCTGGGCCCAGGCAGCAGCACAGGGCACGGGCACCGTCCTGGCAGCTGTGGCTGTGAGAGGGCAGAGAGCTGGGAGGCAGCACAGCCAGGCAGTGCTGGCCTTGAGGCTCACCTCCACAAGGAATGCCAGGGCAGGGAAATCCCAGTATGGCATCTCTTTACTGAGTAGCCTGAACAGGTGGAATGCAATCCCCGTACAGAAGTGTATGGAGGAATGGCGAATTTCACTGATAAGAGGAAAAAGGAAAAAAGACCCTGAGCCAGTGGGGCAAATCTCTGCCAGGAGTGACTCATCTTTCCCCACCAGCAAGGGGCCTGGGCCATTTGGGAGTTGGTTGCTCATGGGCACCCTCCTCTCCCAGCCTTTTCCAGTGTGCTTGGCCGTCCCTCAGTGACAAGGCCCTCTGGCCCATGACCGCGGGGACTGTGTGGGTCACTCTGGGCACAGAGCACAATTCTCAGAGGCAGTGGGTATAAGGGGGTCTCACCTGGCCAGCAGACCCACAGCATAGTGGTGAGTGTCAACAGAGAGCAGCATATCCCAGCCACACCTGCGTTCCATTGCCACCACCACATCCTCGCAGTGGAGAAGGCAGAGCAGGGACTTCAGGGTCTGCACTGCAAACCTGTGTGCACAGCAAAGCCCAGGTCACACTGGCAGCACTGGCTCCTTCCCAGGCCACATGGCAGGGACAGGAGGAGTGGGATGGAGCACCTGTTGGGGCTGGTGGCAAGGCCGTGCTCTTCCTGGCATCGCTTCCAGAGTGTATTGACCTCCTCTGGCATCTCTTCTGTGCTTAGAAACACTTGGAACAGCAGATGCACAAACAGGCGGGGGAAATACACCTTTAACATGCATGGGAGACAGGGCACCTGGAGGATCTTCCACATCACCACGGTTGCCTGCAAAGGACAAAGGCCCTGAGACAGCGCTCAGTGCCGAGGTGTTTGTGTGGCAGGGCCCGAGCGTGGCAGGGAGAGGCCCGGAGAGAGGCAGGGGGAGGACGGGGACTGGTGGGCCTGAAGCTGCCCCTGGGCACGGTTTCAGGGCAGCGCCTGAGGCAGGGAGATGCAGTGGGGGAAAGAGGATGGAGAGCTGCTGGAGAGGCGGCCTTGGGGCCAGAAAAGGCCAATTGCAGAAACTCACAGCCAGGGCAAAGACACCCGTTTCATCCCTATCGGAGGTGCACGTGCTGTGCTCTGGCCAGCTCCGCAGCACATCCAGGAGGATCAGCTGTGCCAGCTCCACAGTCCTGGCTGAGCCCATGATGGCCTTCCACATGGTCATGGCAGCTCTGTGGGGTCAGAGCAATGTCTCAGGGGCGTCTCAGACACAGCCCCGGGGGGAGCTGAGCTGGCTGCCAGTTCTGCCTCTGCCCACTGGCCCTGGCCAGCAGCAGCCAGGCAGCCCAGCCCTGTGGGGATGGAGCCCTGAGGGGCAGGGAGGGAGCATGGCAGCAGGCTCAGGGGCTGACGTGCCAGGGCTGGCAAAGGCAGCAGCCAGAGGGCCCTTGAAGTCTCTGTTGGTCACACACCTTGGCCAGGCTGTACAGGGTGATGGGGTGGGGGGGCCTGAGCCCTGTGTGCAGGTGGGCCCCATACCTGTCACAGGACGGGGCCACACGCAGGAGCGTCATCACTGCGTCATGTGGCTGTGCTTCAGTGAGATCCAGCAGGGCCTTGTCCAGCCTGTGCTCATCACAATCATTGGCCATGATCCACTGGTGGATGAACCTCACCATGGCGGGCACCTGGAGAAGGCACCAGGAGACTTGGAAAGCTGCCAGAGGGAGCAATGTTCCCAGCTTCCCCAGAGAAGTGCTTCCCTTCCCACTGCACTGCCATGTGGCCTCAAAGGCTCACAGCAACCAGCAGGCGTGGCTTGGGAGGCCAAGCAATTCCTGGGAGGATAAAACTCTTCCCATAGGCTGCTTACTTGCTTTGGATTGTAAAAACCTTCTTCTATAAGCATAGACAGGAGGGCAGCGCTGGTCTTGGTTTGGAAGATGGGCGAGTATGGTCTGAGCTCAGTGCCCATGGCGATGGTCTCTTCCTCCTGCATTCTCCTCATGAATTTGCAGATGAGCTGTACGAGAAGGGCAGGAAGCCGGGGGTGTTGCATGGAGTGCTGCACTCACGGTGCTGGGCTGAGCAGGGACAGCAGGCCCAGCCCAGGTCAGGGTGGCTGCAGGTACCTGCACTGTACTGCGGAAACAGCAACGGCTGGATTCCTGCTCTTGTGTGCGCTCCAGGGCTGCATCTGGCAAAGAGAGAGCGCAGCCAGAGATGAGGGGCTGCGGGAGAGGCTGGAGAACACAGCCCAGCCCTGCGCTGCCCAGGCAGGGAGAGCCCCGGCATGGCCCGGGGATGGAGCAGGGCCAGTGCGGGGTGTCTGCCTGGCCCCTCTTTCCTCCTGTCCTTGGGCATGACCCCAGGGGATGGCATGGCATGGCATGGGGTCAAGCCGGCTGCAGGCACCATTCCTGTGGCCCAGCTCTGCCACTCACCCTCCTGCAGTGGCTGGAATGGCACCACCTCCTCGGTCTCCAGTGCTGGGGCAGCTCCAGGGCCTTCTTCCTCCTCCTCCACCCAGGCCAAGTTTGGAACTATCGGGGGTCGCTGCTCCATGTCTCTCACTGGATTTTTGGCTATTTGAAGGAGAGATGCCTTGGAAAATCTTCAAGTCACTAAGTCCTGCAGTTGTGCCTCAAATGGCACTTTCAAGAGAGAAGCCTCAGGAAGTGCAGCAAGTCCTGCACTCGGTCTCAAGGGCTCCTGCCCCAAGGACAGGAGACTCCTGTCAAGGACTGGTCAGCCCTCAAGGGCACCTGCAAAAGAGAAGCCTCGGGAAGGCCACGGGTCAGCAAGTCCTGTGGTCTGGCCTCAAGCTCAGCTGCAGGAACAATGCCTCGGAAAAGCTCCGGGTGGAAGTGAACGAGCGCGCTGTGCGGGGGCTCCTCACGGCACCGCTCTGTCCCGTCGCGTGCTCCAAGCACTGTGGCCTGCTCCTGTCACCACCAGCTCCTTTGTCACCACGTGTCACAAAGGGCCCTTGGACACCCAGTCCATGTCACAGTGACCGTGCTGCAGCGTGTCACCAAGGGCCCTTGCACACACTGCCGCCTGCCCTGGGGCCGCCCCCAGCCCAGCCAAAGTGGCCCAGGCTGGAAGCAATGCCTGGCCCCAGGTGTCTAAGGCAGCCCCACAGGATGATCTTTAGGAAGGGCTCAGAGCATCAGCAAACGCTGCCCTGCTCTGCGGGCTCAGGGCAGCAGAAGGAGCCCCCAGGGCTGCCGACGCAGCCGCGCTGGGAAGGGCACGGGCCCTTCCAGGGAAGCTGGCACGGCCTCCTTGGGACACGTCCCAGCCCAGGCCATCCTAAACCCGCGGGTGTGACTCGCACAAGGAACGTGTGGGCCCGGGCACCAATGCTGCTCTGAGCCCTGGGGCCCGGGCAGCGCTGACATCAGCAGCTGGGGCACAGTCCCTGCCCAAGCAGAGCTGCCACCCCCTGAGCCCTGGCAGCGCTGGTGCCCGTCTCCTGCCCCAGAGTCCTGTGTCCCCGGTGGGCTTCTGTGCCACAGGGAGCCAAAGCCCACGTGCATTGGGGGCTGTGCTCCTTCCTGCAGGGGCTGATAGCAGGAGCACTTGGAGCAACTGTTGGCTACACTTGCTGTCTGTCATGAGCTCTTACCCCATGCTGGAATTATTTTCTCATTAAAGTAATTGCCTGCACCACAAAAACATCTTTTCCGTGAAGGCAGAGAAGAATCTGGCAATAAAGAACCCTCACTTCAGGAAAGCTTTACCTCCCATTGCTCAGCTCAAGTAGTTCCAAAAATTACAAACTTCCCAAAGTAATTGGGATGGGCTGAGAACCTGAGAGTTAGAAATTTGCTTCTCATCTCACAGCAACTCATTTGCTCTAATGTCATCAACTGAGAGTTACTTTACAAAACGTAACACTACACAGAAGCAAAAAGAAGTCCATTCTTTGATTTTCTAACAGTTTTCAATGAATGGATGATAATATCCTTATTCTCTTAAGGAATATAATCTCACAAGGAATGAAAGTCCACTCACTGTTATAAAAGTAGCCCAAAGAAGTGAGTAGATGGCAAAAGGGCTTATCCTCCCCCTGCTACAGATATCTAGGAGACCAATAAAGTACAGCTCTCCCCTCTTGTTCTGTGCAGGAGAATCAGGACTACAAAGAGGAAAAGTCACAGATATTCTTTCTGCCCTCCATAACCAAAGCTGTGCCAAAGTACAGATGCTGCCTTCAAACTTACTCAGATTCCAGCCCAGACTCTCACCTTCCAGACAACTCCTTCCCCAACACGCCCCCAACACCCACCCCCAAACATCCCCACAGAAGCCCTCAACACCCCGCCAGGAGCCCCAGCTGTGCCCGTCCCTCCGCAGAGCTTTCCCAGCCTCCAGCAGAGCCCCTGGTTCCCTGCACGTGCCGTGGGATGGCACCCAGGAGGGTCTGCTCCAAGGCCTTCCCTGGCAGCAAAGCCAGGCTGCCCGGCCTGTGGTTCCTGGATCATCCTTCCCAGCGAGCCTTCCCGTGCACGGCTGTTCCATTGGCACATCTGCGCTCAGCTCGGACTGCTCCACTCAAGCAGGGCTGCTGGGAAAGGATCCAGAGCAGCCTGGCAAGCTCTTTCTCCAGCTCCCTCTTCACTCCTGGGGGAGGTAGAACATTCCACAGGAAAGCAGCTGGTGCCACATGGAGTGGGCGGCATCAGGCAGCTCTGGGGAGGCCCCTCAGGACTGCTGTATCCTGAGGGAACACCGCTGGCCATCCCCTGGGTGTATCTGCAAAAGCTTCAAATCAGCTGCCTCAGCTTCCAGGGCCTCTCTTGGCCAGCATCCTGACGTGGCTGCAGGGCTGCTGCCAGGCACTGCTGGGACCCAGCGGGACAGGACCGGCTGTCTCGTGTCCTTGTAGCAGCCCTGACACAGCCAGGGCCATCCCGAAAGCAGAGAAACGCTCACGTGTCAGCAGAGAGGAGCACGGAGCACTGGGCTGCTCTCAGGCTATCTCAGCATGGTGCTCCAGTGGGAAGGGCAGGCAGGCCTCCCACATTCAGGGCATCCCCTGCATCAAAAGGACGGGCATCTTGTCCTTTCTGTCCCTCCAGCCCAGAACCAGGCCTGACATCTCCTCCTCTGGAGTGGAGTTTTTCCAGTTACAATGTCATCTCATGCTTGGCCAGTGCATGAGATGAGGCTGCAATGACTTGTGATACCATGCCAACCCTCCATGCCAACCACAGCTCCATTGTGTATCGTTCTTCTTTCACAGGTTCACTTCCCATCGATTGACCAGTCCATTGTTTCCCTTAAGGGTCAAATTCCCACCAGTTAAACCATAAGGTTTCCTTCATTTTCTGCTCTTCATTATCTTGTTGACGTGCACAACAGGGGACCAAATATGGCAGGGCCTTAGACATGACTTTGGTCCCTGACACACACAGGCTCCTTGTCCCACTGCTGGCCTTCAGTGTGCTCAGCAAGATGTGTAACGGCACAGTGGAACTGCACCTTCAGCACAGGGACCTTTCCAGCCTGACCTGCCCTCGTTCCTCTGGGTCTGGGAACAAAACACGGCGTGGGAGAGAACGGCAGCAGGGCCCTATGTGTCCCAGGGCCCCAGGTTTGCTTCAGCTCCACAGAGATGCAGGCAAAGTGAAGAAGCCAAACTGTTTATTAATGAAATGCAAAGCAAAGGAGTGATATGGGAGGGAAAAAGGGAATGGGTAGGTGTAGGAATGTTGGGGGATAGGAGGGTTGGGATGGATGGAGATATCTCTGAAGCTAGGTTGTGGAACTAGCGGTTACTGCAAAGAACGTGCGTGTATGGCTCTGCTGGGAGCTGCCAGCCACAGCTCCCAGCAGGCCCAAGAAAGAGAGGGGTAGAGAGGATGAGAGGGAAGGAGCGTAAAAGGGTAAGAGAGCAAAAGGGCAAGAGAGCAAGGTTCTTGTTACAATACAATAAATCTTCTCCTGTGTTGAATATTCTAATTCTCACTAACTAATCTAGTACAATATACAAATCTTATAGCATTAACATACAGCCTATAAGAATTACTATATTACCATCCTGTGTTACATTTAAAACTTTAAAAACTACTCTTTGGACTCCTTCTGCTAAGTTAGTAGGGTCTGCTCTGACCCTTGGATTTGTCTGCAAGTAGAGGGTGTTGTTTCATCAAAAGGGGATTACTTTCAGTGGCTACACTATTGTTTTCTCATTGTTTACTAACTAAGGGATCTTAAAAGCTTGCTTTCATTTCAATCTCGCTTATAGTTTCTATATTCTCAAAATATTTTGCTAGGCAATCATATTTATAAGGCCTTCCTATTTCATCTCCAACAGGTAGGGTCTAAGGGCTTGAGATATGGAACTGTCAAAAGGAAGAGTGGAAGGAAAACAGAGGAAGGGGCATGCTCTGAGGGCTGGTGAGATGGAGCTGTCAAAAGGGAGGTAGAATGGCAGGAAAAAAGTGGACAGGCAGAGTCTGAGGGCTGGAGGGAGGGAGCTATCCACAGGCAGGGAGAGGGCTAAAGCCATGCGAGCTTCCCACAGGCTCAGCTGTGCCAGTCATCAACTGTGCCTAGAGTTGCAGTGGCAATGGGAGATGGTGTCCTCTTCAGTGTCTCCTGGTGCTGTTCTTGGGACACTGGTTTATCGGATCCAGAAAAGGACCCTATTTCTTCAGGTCTTAGGCCTAATTTAGCATGACTTTCAATGTTACAGCAAGATGGGCTGGCATTGTTTTTTAGGGTTCAAGGCCTGGAACAGAGAGCAAGAGAGCCATGGTCAGAGCTTGGATCTGCATTGATCTGAGCAGACCGTCCCGCCAGGGCCACCTCACCCAACCCTAGCCATGGCCAAGAGAGATGTGTTGCCAACAGGATCAGCAGCAAGCTGCGGGCCAGGAATTCCGCCTGTGTCCCTGAAATATCGGTGTCCTCTGCCCACACCACCTCTTGTCAACACAGGGTGCGAAACCCACTGCAGCTGGGACAGGGATTGCAGCTACCTGTTCATGCATTGCAGCTCGTCTGGCCAGGCTGCTGCCCTCACTCACCCTGACTGCGATCCTGAAGTTCTTCCGGCTGCCTCTTCATCATGGAAACCCGGCCATGCCTGTGAGCACAGAGCCTGTCATGGCCCCAGCGGCACAGCTCCCTGCCAGCGGCGCTGCCGGCGCTGTGGCCACACGGGCTGCTGGCCCGGCAGGGCTCAGCCCGGCCCTTGCCGCCCGCTGCCGCCCCAGGGCACGGCTGCCAGAGGGCGGCAGCAGCAATGCCCAGGCCAGGCGGGGCTCCACGGCGCCGGGCCCGGCTGGCGCTGCCGGGGCAGCAGGCGGGGCTGGGGCCGAGCTGTGGCGGGCCGGGCCGGGGAGGGAGCCTGGGCTCGTGGCTCATGAACCTGACGGCCGCCTCTCGCAGGGGCTCCTGTGGGCTCTCCAGGTAGGGCAGGGCCTGGTGCAGGTACTCGGCTGCTCTGCTCCTGTCCTGTGCCAGCTGCAGAGAGCGGCAGGAGGGAAGGGTTGGCGCGGGCTCAGCCCCTGGGCCGGGCGCTGTCTGCGCCCAGCCCCGGCCTCCCCTGGCCGCACAGCCCTGAGGCGCGGCCAGCAGCCGCTGGCCAAGGGCTCCCGAGGGCAGGGGGCAGAGGGCCGGCTGCTGCACGGGGAGCCGCGGTGCCGGCCCGCAGCCCCGCCGGTCCGGGGTGCCATGGGCACCCAGCTCGGGCCCACGGGAGCCTGGAGAAGAGCCCGTGTGGTCTCTGGCTGCAGCAGCGGGCAGGGGCACAGCTGCCAGCCCTCACACTGAGCACCGCCCTCAGGGGCCTTCTCCGGCCTGAGGCTGGGGATTCTCGGCACTCCTTACCAGGCCCTCATCGACCTTCAATGGCGGCTGCTTCTTCAGCAGCTGTTCGAGATCTTTCCTTTTCAGGAACTCGGCTACACGAAGCAGTGTTTCCCGAGAGGCCTGGAGAGCAGCAGAGACCCAGAGATGGCCCCACAGACCAGGGCACAAGACCCATACCCCAGTGCCAAGGCCTGGAGAAGGTGTCAGCCCACAAGGTGCCAGAGCAGTAGGCAGCTGAGCTCCCTCCCAGAGATCCACCAGCATCACACAAAACCTCACCTCTGCCACGTGCCAGTTCACATCATGACAGCTGAATGAAAGTGGGTACAGGCTCTCGATCACAAATGCCTTCAGGAGCTTTTTTCCCTCATCCACTACCAATTCCATCACCTTGCTGAAGAGTTGAATGGAGAGCACCTGCACATGGCTGTTGTCCTAGAGGAAAGAAAAAGACCTACATCAACTACTCCAGGCCCACCTGGGCAAAGGCCTAAAAATCTTCCTTCCAGGGCGCAAAGTATTGGGGAAGGACCTGATGCCTGTGGGTCAGGATGCAGAACCTTACGTGGTTAAAGAGCAGCAGGAGTGCCTCAGCCAGCTTTGGGGCAGTGGTGCTGGATACCAGGATGTCTTTGTGCAGGAGCACATTTGTGAACACAGAGAGGGACATGCTGATGACCTCTCCATCTGCATCATCTAGCAGATCCAGAAGGCTTGGAGACAGACAGCACATTCTCCTGGCCTGTGTGGAACACAAGGCTGTGCTAGGAAGCCATGGACGGCTGCACCGCCAACACCGCCCTGGCACTGCAATCCCACCCTGCTGCTGCAGGGCCCACAGGCCAAAGGGCTGACCCAAAGCACTGGGGCAGGTGAGGCAGGAGAGCTGGGAGCAGCTGCCTCAGCTCCTGAAGCCCTGCACGCCCGTGGGGCTGCTTTAACAGCGCAGCTTCAGCCGCTGCCCCCTCCTCACCATCAAGAGGTCCTTGCTAAGCACCACGAGCCCTCTGAGCACCAGGCGACGCCTCTGCCTGCACTCGCTCTGCAGGTGCCTTGCCAAGACCTTCAGGACGCTGCCACCACATTTACTCAAGTCCAGGCACTCGAGAACCTGCAAGGCACAGGGCAGTGACAGGGAGCCGGCCGGCAGGAGCCCGGAGCCGCACGGGGCTGGGCCCAGGCAGCAGCACAGGGCGTGGGCACCGTCCTGGCAGCTGTGGCTGTGAGAGGGCAGGGAGCTGGGAGGCAGCTCAGCCAGGCAGTGCTGGACACCATGCTCACCTCCACAAGGAACGCCAGGAAGGGCAGATCCCAGGGTGGGTTTTCCCCGCTGAGCAGTCGGAGCAAGTGGAGTGAGATGCGAGAACACAAAGGGATCGAGACACGGCGCATCTCCCTGGCAGTGGGAAAAAAACACCAAGACCCTGAGGTGGAGAGGCTAAACCTCTCCCAGGACTGACTCAGAGAGGTCTGGTCTTTCCCCAGCATCCCTGGAGGGGATGTGAGCGCTGTGGGAGGTCTCCCCTTCTGGGCACCCTCCTCTCCCAGCATTTTCCAGTCTTCTTGGCTGTCCCTCAGGGACGAGGCTCTCTGGCCCATGACCACAGGGACTGAGTGGGGCACAGGGCACAAATGCCGGGGGCAGTGGGGAGAAGGGGGTCTCACCTGGCCAGCAGACCCACGGCAAAGTGCTGGGTGTGAGCACACAGCATCGTGTCCCAGCCACGCTTACACTCCATATTGATCACCTCATTGTCACAGCAGAGTCGGCAGAGCAGAGCCTTCATGGCCTGCACTGCAAACCTGTGTGCAGAGCAAAGCCCAGGTCACACTGGGAGCACTGGCCCTGGCCACAAGGGCTTGGGAAGGACAGGAGGACTGGGACCTGTTGGGCTTGCTGGGAACGCAGTTCTGCTCCCGGCAATCTCTCCAGAAGTTATCAACTTCCTCTGGTGGCATCTGCTGTGTGGTGATGACAACATGGAAGAGCAGAGCCACAAACAGGCGGGAGGAATAAAGCAGCATCACCTCGTGGCACTCAGGCACCCGGACAATCACCCAGATCACCAGAGTTGCCTGCAAAAGAAGCAGCCCAAGACAGCGCTCAGTGCCGAGGTGTCCGTGGGACAGGGCCCAAGGGCAGATGCAGGAGTGCCCCCTGAGCCTGCCCCTAGCCCAGGGTTCAGCTCAGCGCCTGAGGCATGGAGAGGATGGAGAGCTGCTGGTGGGGTGACCGAGGGGCAAGCAGAGGCCAAATACAGAAACTCACAGCCAGGGCAAAAACGTCCCTGTCATCCCCATCAGAGGTGCACGTGCTGTGCAGAGGCCAATCCTCCATCACACAGAGCAGTGTTGGCAGCACTTTCTCCACGGCTGGTCCCGATGATCCTATGGCTTTCCACATCATTGCAGCAGCTCTGTGGGATCAGAGCTCTATGTCAGGGGCATCTCAGTCCCAGGACCATGCCCTGTGCAGCTGTGGGGGCCCAGGTGACAGAGCCCCGGTGCCCTGAGGGGCAGGGAGGGAGCATTGGCAGCAGGCTTGGCAAACAGAGGGGCCCCAGGGTCCTGGATCTCTGTGCCTGTCTGGCAGAGCCCATAGCACAGGCTGTGCAGGGCCATGGGCCCTAAAGGCTGGTGGGCCCTGAGCTGTGCAGGCACGTGGGCCCTGTACCTGTCACACGTTGGGGCACAGCGCAGGAGGGTCAGCACCACGTCAGCAGGGTGTTCTTCAGCCAGCCTCACAATGTCAATTTGCAGCCTGGTATCCAGAGTGACATGGGACAGTAGACTCTGGTGAATGCTCCTTACAATGGCTGGCACCTGCAGGAGGCATGGGGGAGATTTTGAGTGCTGTCCAAGGCAGCAACTTCCCCAGGTTCCCCCAGGAACTGCTTCTCTTCTCACAACACTGTGCTGGCCTCAAAGGCTGAGGGGGCCCAGTGACCATGGCTTGAGGGGACACATGATCCTGGCAGGCCTCCAGGCCTGGCCCCAGGCTACTTACCTGCTGCTGAGGAGAAACAGAAGGGTCCTTGAAATAGTCCTGTATTAGTTCCTCACTGAGAGTGGGAGCGGGCGAAGCGCCAGTATATGAGATGTCTTCAATGTTTCCGGTGTTGGTGTTTGTGACGGCCACATCCTCAGTCACTGCTGTGTCCTGCTTGGTCCTGTCCTCATTCGTTGCATCGTCAGTGTCTTGTGTGTATTCATCTGAACATGGTTTGGTGTCAGTATTTGTGATGTCCTGAATCTCTCCAGTGATGGGCACATCCTCAGTCACTTCCTTGTCCGCCTTTGTCCTGTCCTCATCCATTGCAGCCTCAGAGTCCTGTGAGCGCTGAGCCGAATCTGGGCTGACATCGGGCCCTGCCTGGAGCTCGGTAAGCCCTGAGTCAGGCTCGGCTGTGCCCTCAGATGCTGCAGTGCTGGTCTTCCTGCGTGGAATGCGCAGGAATTTCCGGAACCTCTGCAGGAGAACATAGGACAGGGAAGCCAGGGATGCTCCATGGCATGCTCCAAGTGTGGTGCTGGGCTGAGATGGGACAGCAGGCCCAGCCCATGTGGGGGTGGCTGCAGGTACCTTCAGGGTTTTGCGCAAGCGGCCATGGCCGGGTTCCTGCACTTGTGTCTTGTCCAGGGCTGCATCTGGCAAAGAGCGAGTGCAGCCAGAGCTGAGGGGCTGCGGGAGAGGCCGGAGAGCACAGCCCAGCCCTGCGCTGCCCAGGCAGGGAGAGCCCCGGGATGGCCCAGGGGATGGAGCAGGGCCACTGCGGGGTGTCTGCCCTGCCCCTGTTCCATCCTGTCCATGGGCATGTCCCCAGGGGATGGGATGGGATGGGATGGGATGGGATGGGATGGGATGGGATGGGATGGGATGGGATGGGATGGGATGGGATGGGATGGGATGGGATGGGATGGGATGGGATGGGATGGGGCCAAGCTGGCTGCAGCCATCAGCCCTGTGCCCCAGGTCTTCTGCTCACCATCCTGCAGCGTAAGAAACTGCTCTGGTTTTTCAGGCTCTTGCGCTGCGGCAGCTCCAGGGTCTCTCTTTTCTTTCCCCCTGAACACTTTGAACAGGCTGCGGAATCTGCCCGCCATTTCAGAGTCTGGCCTCGAGGGCACCTTAAAGAGAGATGCCTCAAGAAAGCTCAAAGTCAACAAGTTGTGCCGTTGTGCCTTGAAGGCACCTGAGACAAAGAAGCCTCAGAAAGGCTGCAGGACAGCAAGTCCTGCACTCTGGTCTTGAGGGCTCCTGTCACAAGGACAGGAGACTCCTCATAAACTATGGTGGTCACCAGATCCACGGTTTTGCCTTGAGGGCACCGGCTGCAGGGACAGGAGATGTCTCGGCAAAGCTCCGAGTCACCAAGTCCCTCAGTCTGGCCTCAAAGGCGCCTGGAAAACAAAATCCTCGGGGAGGCCACGGGCCACCAGGGCCCACGGTCTGGCCACGAGGTCACCTGTAGGAACAACGCCTCGGAAAAGCTCCGGGTGGGACACGAACGAGCGCGCTGTGCAGGGGCTCCTCACGGCACCGCTCTGTCCCGTCCTGTCCCGTCGCCTGCTCCGAGCACTGTGGCCTGCTCCTGTCACCGCCAGCTCCTTTGTCACCACGTGTCACAAAGGACATCCTGTCCCATTTCATGCCACGGTGACTGTGCTGCACCGTATCACCAAGGGCCCTTGCACACTCTGCCGCCTGCCCTGGGGCCGCCCCCAGCCCAGCCAAAGTGGCCCAGGCTGGAAGGAATGCCTGGCTCCAGGTGTCCAAGGCAGCCCCACAGGATGATCTTTAGGAAGGGCTCAGAGCATCAGCAAACGCTGCCCTGCTCTGCGGGCTCAGGGCAGCAGAAGGAGCCCCCAGGGCTGCCGACGCAGCCGCGCTGGGAAGGGCACGGGCCCTTCCAGGGAAGCTGGCACGGCCTCCTTGGGACACGTCCCGGCCCAGGCCATCCTAAACCCGCGGGTGTGACTCGCACAAGGAACGTGTGGGCCCGGGCACCAATGCTGCTCTGAGCCCTGGGGCCCGGGCAGCGCTGCCATCAGCAGCTGGGGCACAGTCCCTGCCCAAGCAGAGCTGCCACCCCCCGAGCCCTGGCAGCGCTGGTGCCCGTCTCCTGCCCCAGAGTCCTGTGCCCCCGGGGGGCTTCTGTGCCACAGGGAGCCAAAGCCCACGTGCATTGGGGCCTGTGCTCCTTCCTGCAGGGGCTGATGGCAGGAGCACCTGGAGCAACTGCTGGCACACTTGGTCTCTGCCAGAAGGCAGAAACTTAGTCAGTCCTGAAATGATTTTTCTCATGGAAGGGATTGGCAGTAGCACCGCAACACCATCAGCTGCTGAGTTTCCTTGGACGATATGATTATACAGTGGCACTGTCATGTTTCAATGTTGACACTGTGCGCTAAGTCCCGGCTAGGTGGTAACAGGGGTGCGACAGATTCCCCTTTCAAGGGAAGTTTCTAAAGGGAAGGGCAGGTTCGGAGAGGGATTGGCATTCAATGGAAGGAGGAGTAAGGAAGGTTCTGGGGGAAAGGGTAGGGACAGGAGGGGTTGACAACTAGGAAAGGGGAGGGGTTTGAAACTTGGCAGGGAGTGGCCAGGTAAAAAACTGAAAAATCAACTTTTAACTGAACTGAATTACAATGAGGGAGCAAGTCTAATTTTAGAAACACAATATACAAAATGTATATTTTGGAGTGCCACTCCAAAGACAGGGGGAGGACAATACAGAGGGATTGCAAACCCGTAAATTAAACAGTGAATATGCCAAATGAAAAAGATGCACTACAACAAATGTGATCTGTCAGTTCTTCTGGGAAAAACACTAGCCCAGTCTGTGATGTTCAATGCTCCAGGTGCTGCCCATCTGTCTGTGTCATAGCTGATTGTCATGGTTTGAGCCTGGCACAGAGCCAGTGCCCCCATGAAAATGCCCTCACCCTGGTGTCTGCTGTGAGATGTGACCAGGAATAAGCAAAACAGGCTCCAGCTTAAACATAAAGAAAACTTTATTACCTAAACTACAGGAAAATAGGAAAAAACTATAAGGAAAAAGAAACTGAAAACCTTACAAAAACACTTTCCTCCTCCCCACCACCAGAATTTCCCAATCCGATACATTCTCCCAAATCACCAACTGCCCAGCCTGGCACCACCCTTTAAAATACTCAAACTTCAGTCCATGAAGAGGAGAGGAGTCCTTCTTGTTCCATAGTCTTTCCCTGGAAACACGCTGAAACCTCGTGTGCTTCTAATGTCACTCGGCACTGCCCGGAAAAGTCCCTTTGCCACTTGTGACATCTTCCTTCTATGCTCAGTGCTCTCACCATTGTGCATGGACCAGAGCTGCTTCTAGGGCTGTCTTTTAAGGATGCCTTGTCTCACTCCAAAAAAAGGCACAGTCTCTGCTTTGGGACATCTGTCCCCCCCATATTTTTCCAACCCCCTGGGGCCAAGGGGTCCCCACAATGAACCCTCCTGGTTCTGAGGCACTGCTTCCCCCCCAAGTGCAGTCTCTGTGTCACAGGAACAAACTGAGTCCATGGCCACACAAGAAAAGTCCAGCCAAAAGGCCACTCCAATCATCTCTCCCCACTCAGTCATCTCCACATCCTTCGGGCCAGGTCCTTGTCTCATCTCATCTCCTATCTCCCTTCTTATTCAGCTCCGAGGAGGATCAGCATTTTTGCAAGGCCCCAGTCACGTAAGAAAGGGGTTAAAACTTCAGTCTCTGTCTGTCCCAGAACACTGATACTCTCACACGCGCTGCTGCTGCGGCCGGCCAGCACTCTCCTCCCCCCCTTCTCCTCCTGGGCCGGCTGCTATCACATTCAGACGCCGACTCTCCCTCTCTCTCCCTCCTGGGGAGGGAATGGCTGCCCAATGTCTCTTGGGGTTCTTCCACCCTTCCATCCTCGAGGGCCTTCTCACCCCCCGTCTCTGTCCAGGCCCCAGGCCTACCACATGGCAGCCCCTCCCCTGCCCAGCAGCAGCGGCTGGACAGGGGAGGGAGATCTGACCTCTTCGCCTCGACGTCCCAAGAGGCCTCTCAGGGCCGAAGCTCTGCTTTTTAACCCCTGTGTATTCTCGGAGGTGTGTCCAAACCCCACTGGCTACACCAGGTGCCAATATCAAACTCCGAACATCCATTGGTTTGACCACAACATCCCAGAATTCCCACTTCTTCCTGGTCAAACCACCACACTGATGCAAGGCAAATATTTCCTCCAGACCCAAAGAGTTGTGCCTGAAAAGTCACAGGGCTACATCTCTTTTTGATTTTTCATTTAATGCTTTCCAGACCCTGCTGACCATTTTCGAGGTTTTCTCCCTATCCGTAGGGCACCTTCTCCAGGAGTTCTGCTGTTCCATCCTTTTGCATTTAGTGAAAGCTACCTGCAGTGACCAGTCGATCAAAGCCCTGGGAAAACCTGAACTCCTGGGTGGAGCCTGGCAAAACATTTCTCTCCCAGATCTGAAGCCATTAAGTGCCAAGCACTGTCCCCAGTGTCATACCCTGTCCCTTGGAAGTGTGCTGATGCCAATTAAGAGGGGTTGCCAATGAAAACTACTATTAACAGTTTTGTAATTTCTGCATTAGCATTCAAATCCTTGACCAGAAAAATCACATGTAGACATTTTTGGGATTCTTAAATACCAAAGCTGTCATTTTCACCCTGGATTTCAGAGTCTCTGAACAGTCACACAGGGGTTTAGTTTTCAACACTACAGAAAAATTCCCTGGTGTTCAGTTATAATTTTTACATTGGCATATACTCCTAATGATTACTTTAGGCAGGAGCAGCAAACCCAAGAATGAGCAAAGAGGCAATTCCTGAAAGGCACAGGGCAGTGACAGGGAGCCGGCCGGCAGGAGCCCGGAGCCGCACAGGGCTGGGCCCAGGCAGCAGCACAGGGCATGGGCACCGTCCTGGCAGCTGTGGCTGTGAGAGGGCAGAGAGCTGAGGGGCCGGCTGGCTCCTGAAATTCCACATTGTGCAGGATGTCCACAGACTCAAGCTACCACCACGGCCAACTCGGGCCGCTTTGACAATGCCAAGCACTTTTATGCTGTATTATTTGTTTTTTTCCTGTACTTCCCTGTTTCTGGTTTCACCCTAAGTTGCCTCCCCTTCCCAAAATGTCAATCCCATCCCCATGCCTCCCCAGTCCCTGGAAACTTCCCTGTCAATCTTCATATTCCCTCCCTGTCTCCTTGTCTGTCACTTGGCTCCCCATCCCCTTTCTCCAGAAGCTTCTACAAAGGGCATTGAGTGATTGGTCAAGACCAGGGGTCCCTTCTGTCACAATCCCTGATATTTTGTTCTGTTTGTCAGGTACTCCTTGTTTCACTCCTCCTTATCCCCTCATTGGTGGATAGCAGCATCCCTCCCTTATTTCCACCCCCCAATAAAAGATGCTGCTCCAGTCTCTTCAGGGGCTTTCCAGAGCTGTATCCTCTGAGGCTGGGAGTTCTCCAGAGCTTCTAATAAAACATTGGATTATATACCCTCTGGATTGTCTACTCGTGTCCTTCACCATCATCAGCCGTGTCTCCCCAAAGACAGGGATCACAATCTATGTGCTTTGGTACTTCCAAGCCTAGAGGAGTGTCCCCCTCAGACAGCAGTGTCAGAGCTAGCAGGGAGGCACCAAGTGGTCACTGGGTGGACGCTGTGAAAAAGCTCCTCCTGCAAACTGACACCAGGAACCGGGGCTGGTGAGTTTGGTTTGCCAGGGAAAAGGGCCAGCGTTGGTGTTCGGCAGCCTGTGGCCTAGAGCAGCCAGCTGGCTCCTGAAATTCCGCGTTGCACAGGATGCCTCCCACACCCAAGCTGCCACCAGTGCCAAGTTGGGCTGGTTTGACAGTGCCAAGTGGCTCCTCAAACTGACACCAGGAACCTGGGCTGGTGGGTTTTGTTTCCCACAGGAGAGGGCCGGTTTCAGTGTTCAGGGGCCTGAGGTGCTGAGTGGCCGGCTGCCTGCTAGGGTCCTGAAAACCACAAATCCCAGAGCTCGAGGCACCCTGCAGCTGCAAAAGGCATCCCAAGGGGAAATCAAAACTGCCACAACATGGCTCTCTCTCCACAGCTCCCCACTCAGGGCCACAGGCCCCTGGAGACCAACTTCCGTTGTTTTCCCTGAGAAACGATCACACCTGCCCAGGTTCCTGATGGCAGTTTGCAGGAGGCGTTTGACTCTTCCAGGGAAAATGTGTTTCATTTTGCTGCAGCTTTGGTGTGGGAGATATGGGGTTGCCCCCTCCTAACCCTTTCCTTCTCCCCTCAGCCCTCTTCTTTAATGTCCCCTTCTTGCTTCTCACCCCTATTCAAACTTCCAGACCGGCCAGGCCCCATCCCTCTCTGCCCCCACTGCCTACCTGTGACTCTGCAGCAGCACGTGGGAGCCCAGACACAGGGACAGTGCGGCCCTCCCAGCAGGACAGCACCCAAATAAAACAGGCAGGGATCATGTCTGTGAGCTGCAGGGTGTCACCAGGGGCTGGAGGCTGAGGGGAGGGGGCTGCAGGGTGACATGGGGGCAGCTGAGAGGCAGAAGGGGCATTTAGGAGCAAAGGGGGGGCCTCCAGGGTGGCACAGAGATGCTAAGAGGCTGCAGTGGGGAACTTGAGGGTGACGCAAAGAGGCTGAGGGGCAGGGGGTGACTTGAGGGGCAAAGTGGGGGTTGCCTGAGGGTGACAGGTGAGCCAGCCCTCACACCACCCCTAACCTCAACCTAAAAACCACCCCTACCTGGGTGGAGAGTGCACAGTGGAGGTTAGGGGGCCAAGGGGCGATGCTGGGGGGCTTGAGGTGACACACAGACATTGAGGGCTGAGGAGCAAAGAGGGGGAGCCTTGACAGGTGGAGAGCTGACACTGAGGGTTAGGGGTACAAAGGACACAGGGTATCAGGTAGGGTTAGGGTACTGGTGCAACCCTAATGGTGGGACAGCCCCAGAACCCTCCCAGGAGCTCCAGGCTGTTACCCCAATTAAAAGGTAGGGATGATGTTTGGAGGCTACAGAGTTACAGGTAAAGGTTGGCATCTGAGCAGTGTTTTAGGTTATTTTTCTTTTTTTAGGTTTTTTTTTTTAGGACTTTAAAAGGATATTTTAGGGGTTTTTTTTCCCAGGAGCTTTTTTAGGAATTCTCTGGGAATGTTTAGGATACCTTTTGGCCTTTTAAAACAATTTTTAGGGTGTTTTAAGGGCTGTCTTACTACTAATTAGAATTTTTAGGGTTTTTTTGGGGTATTCTTGGGGCTTTTTTAGGACTACTTAAACATTTTTAGGACTATTGAGGTTATATGGAGGATGTTTTTAGGACTAGGGTACTTCTAGGGGGTTTGAGGGAATTTTTGAGGGTTTTTTTAGGATCTTATTAGGGCATATTAAAGATTTTTGGGTATTCTTAGAGCTCTTTTACAACTATTTAGGAATTTTTAAAGGCTCTTTGGGGATTTTTAGGGTCTTTTTAAATGTAGGGTATTTTTAGTGTATTCTGAGGCTATTTTTAGGTTTTTGTTGGGAGTTTAGGACACTTTGAAAACTAGGGCTTTTTTAGGGAATTGATAGGGTTTTTTTAGGGTCCTTTCAGGCCATGACAGTGGCTGAGGGGCAGCTTGAGGAGCATTGTGGGGACTTGAGGGTGGCAGAGGCTGAGAGCTGAGGGAGGAGCAGGGAGAGGGGACGGTGGGTGGCACACAGAGATGCTGAGGGTGGCAGGGGCAGCTGGAGGGTGACACTGAGAAGCTGGGGGCTGAGGAGCAGAGGAGAGGGATTAAGGGTGACACACAGGAGCTGAGGGGCAGCTGAGAGGGGCCTTGAGGGGCATAGGGGGGCTTGACAGGTAAAGGGAGAGGGCTTTAAGGGCTGGACAGTGCACTGGAGATCAGGGCCACAGGGTACAGCTTAGGAGGCAAGATAGGGTACACGTGCACCACCCCTCACCCCTGCCCTAAGCTCAGCCTAAGCAGCCCCCCTAACAACAGCTCTTTGCCCCAACAGCAGCACAACACAGCAACCCTGACAGCGAGACCAGAGGGGAACCCTCCTGATGAGACAATACAGCAACCCTCACACCAGGACAATGAGAGAACTCTCAGAGGACAAGATCCACGGCAAAAAGGTAGGGAAGATGTCTGAGGGTTAGAGAGAAACAGGTGGGGCTTGGAGGCTGAGCAGGTTTTTTATCAGGACTTTTCCACAACTTCTAAGGATCTAAATGGGATACTTGAAGGTTTCTTAGGAAATTTTTGGCTTTGGAACCCTTGTAATGAAATGACAATAGAACCCCTGCACTATAATGATAGCAGGGGAACACAAAACTGCAACAGCATGGCTTCCACCACAGCCTTTTCCTTGGATCCAGCCATAACCCAAGGCTGTGTTTACTGCCTAGCATTGGGGTTAGGGTTACAGCTAGAGTTAGGGCTTTCAAACCACAAGGCCCAGAGTTCCAGGGACCCTGTAGCTGAAAAAGGCATCCCAAGAGGAACACAAAACTGCCACAACATGGCTTCCACCACAGCTTTTCCCCTGAATCCAGCCATAGCCCAATACTGCATTTAGTGCCTAGGCTTAGGGTTACAGCTAGGGTTAGGGCTTTGAAAGCACAGGGCCCAGAGCTCCAGGCAAAATGCAGTTGCAAAAAGCATCCCAAAGAGAACACGAAACTGCCACCACATAGCTTCCTCTTAAGCCTTTTCTTTGAATCAGCCTTAGGCACAGTGCCCGTCTGGCTGCTGAAATTCCGCATTGTGCAGGATGCCTCCCAGACCCAAGCTGGCACCACTTGCAACTCAGGCTGGTTTGACAGTGCCAAGTGGCTCCTGCAGTCTGCCATCAGGAACCTGGGCCTGGTGAGTTTTGTTTGCCAGGGAAAAGGGCCGGCATTGTTGTTAGGGGGCCTGTGGCCCAGAGTGGCTGGCTGGCTCCTGAAATTCTGAATTGCACAGGATGCCTCCCAGACCGAAGCTGGCACCAGTGCCAACTCGGGCTGGTTTGACGGTGCTAAGTGGTTCCTGCAATCTGCCACCAGGAAAATGGGCTAGAAAGTTTTCTTTCCCAAGGATAAAGGCTGGTGTTGGTGTTTGGGGACCTCTGGCCTGTAGTGGCCAGCTGGTTTCTGAAATTCCGCATTGCGCAGGATGCTTCACAGACCCAAGCTAGCACCAATGCCAACTTGGGCTGGTTTGGCAGTGCTAAGTGCCTCCTGCAATCTGCCATCAGTAACTTCAGCTGGTGAGTTCTCTTTGCTAGAGAAAAGGTCCTGTGTTGGTGTTCGGGGGCCTGTGGCTCAGGCTAGACTGCTTGCTGCTGAAATTCCACATTCCGCAGGATGCCCCCCTGAGCCAAGCTGGCACCAATGCCAACTTGGGCTGGTTTGGCAGTGCCTACTGGCTCCTGCAATCTGCCATCAGGAACCTGGGCTGGTCAGTTTTGTTTGCTTGGGAAAAGGGCAGGCGTTGGTGTTCAGGGGCCCGTTGCCCTGAGTGACCGGATTGCTTCTGAAATTCCACACTGCGCAGGATGCCTTCCAGACCTGAGCTGGCACCACTTGCATTTCAGGCTGGTTTGAAAGTGCCAAGTGGCTCCTGCAGTCTGTTATCAGGAACCTGGGATGGTGAGTTTTGTTTGCCAGGGAAATGGGCCGGAGCTTGTGTTCTGGGGCTTGTGGCCTGGAGTGGCTGACTGGCTCTTGAAATTCCACGTTGCCCAAAACCCTTTAGTCCTAACTTTGGGAAGAGATAACAGGCAGGAAATGAAGCCATGTTGTTTTGCATGTAGCATAGGGCAGAGATGTTTGAAATTGGCTAAAAAGCACAAGGAAATTGATTTCTAGGTGTCCAAGACTTACAGCCGAGTTACCCCAGGCCAGCTTGGGTACATTCCCCCTCACACAACGACTCCGCCCCCTGAATTAAACCCGAATGGCAGTGAGGATGAGATGAATAATCCTGGTGAGGGGACAATTTCAGAGACCCCAGAGACAACCAACACAAGGAATCAAACCAACAAAGCTGTGCCTTTAATCTCCCCCTTAAGGAAATCAGTGGGTCCCCCAGGTGAAGCCATGTGGATGACCTTCTGCGTTTCTACGTAATGACCTGAATCATTGGCAGGAAAAAGTTAAAATGGATATTGAAAACCCCTGCAAAGTAGCAAAATGATTTGAGTTCATAGTCAAGAATCAAGACCCAGACGGAGGTGACAGTGATTTCATGCTGGCAGAGCTAAGAAAACCAGCAAAAGAGTTGGTGATAAAGACAGCCAGAGCCCATGTGCAGGGACAAATTGCTAGTGGAGCCTGACAAGGTACAGTGCACCAGTTGTTTCCTATTGTAAACCCTTTGTGGGACCTGAATGATGCAGGCAGCTGTGTAATGTTAACCAGATACCAGGAACTAGTCAAATTTGAATTAAAAAATGCCATTCCAAAAGCAATAAATTGGTCAGTAATATATAATGTTACATAGGGACAGCGCAAGTGGGGTCTTGTTATGAGTAGAAATTTGCCCATTTTTTTAAAAGGTTGCAGAGTTCACAGGTTGGGCCAGTTGCTTCCAGGGTGGAGTTCTAACTGTTTATTGTAAGCACCTGTTGTTAATAGTTTTTTGTTAACTACCTGTTGTTGATAGTTGGGGGTTCCTCTTTTTGGTTGAGTAACACCCTGCTGTTTCCTGGAGGATGGCACCCGGAACACTGAAGAGGAGGGGACATTGGGGTTAGCATGCAAATGAAGAAGCCCCTCACCAAACCTAGCAAAAACCCCTAAAAACAATGAGCCAACATGGAATTGAGGGGTCAAAGTGATGTCTAGACGTGAGGAACAGAATCCAGTGTCCGCTGAGACACTTTTAACACCTCAACCTAACCTGAAAGATATCGGCTAGAAAGAAGACCTCGAATGTCAAACCGAAAAACTGGGAATCTCCTCGTGCTCTCATGAAGACAGAAGCCCCAGCTCTGACAGCAGACCAGCAGACGAAGGTGCACATTTCCTCCTCCTCCATGCCACTCCTGGAAACACAGCGTCAGCGTGAGCGCGACCCGTCAGATCTTCCCACCCGAGCTGATTTTTTTTAATAAAGGCATTAAAAAGGAGAAAGATCTCCTGCCCTATTTATTTCAGCTGGGTGGTCATCCAGGAGAGCCACACCTGAAGAGGACACCGGGACTGGGACCACCGCCCACACTGGACCTCCAGGACAGCTGGCTATCAGGACCAAAGAAGATCGCCTTGGGACCAGTGACGTGGAGGAGCGCAGCTCAGACCCTCAGATTTAGTGGGGACCTCCTAGTAGCACGGTTTTGGACTCCCGTGAGGGGACCGGCTGGAAATGGGGGGAAGTGAGTGGGATTGGTGGTTGAGGCACTTCCTAAAGGGTAGTGAGGGCCCGCTTCTGGGCGTGCAGAGGCAATAGTGTGTGAGTGGCACGCAACCCAAAAGTCCTGACAGGGGGAAGTCAGGCAAATCACAAGTCCTGAGAAGGATTCAGGGCAAGCCCACAAGTCCTGCAGGCAAATTAAGTCCTGACAAAGGAGGTCAGGCACAACTCTCAGTGGAGGAAGCCGGGACCTCGAGTTTTTGAAGTCCTGATAATGTAAGTTCTAGCATTAACGAGGGAAGTTAGGCAAACTAGAGATCAGGCAGATCAGTTTCGGTGGAGGAGGCTGAGACTCCTCGAATAGTAATTTTCTTGAGTTACCTGTCGGTGCATTTCTTTTTGAGTAGAGGCACCTTTGTGATTTTTTTCTGGTGAGACCCAAAAAAATAGGAGCGTGTAATAGTAAGAAGAGAGGCAAGAGACTAAGGAATATACCCCCCCATAGTCCCTTAGGTGAACTGCTAGAAAGGTGGGATTCCGTAGAGGCCACGGAGGGATTAGATAAGGTTAAGATGATTCATTTCTGTGTAGAAGTCTGGCCAGAGTTAGATGTGCAAGGAGGATGGACGTGGTGTGGGACAAAAGACAAATGGCCGTGTCAACAACCTGGCAGCTTGAGAGGATACCAATCCTGAGCAATAGTTATATATAATTATTATATGTTGGATAAAGAGTGCTATTGGGGATGAAGGTGTGCGAATTTGTAAGGTGCAGAGGAAGAAAGAGGGGAATGAAGGAGGGGATGCTGGAGTTAGAGAGATTAGTAAAAGGTGGGACCCCCTAGACTATTTGCCTCCTGATGCCCCTCCACCTTGTCATCCTCTTCCTCGGGCACCTCAAATGGCAGATCTGGCTTTTCCCCCGGCTGCCATCCCATTACCACCTCCTCTAATTCCTTCTAATGGACAGGACTCAACATCAGTTTCTCCCTCTGACATTGGACCAGATTCCACACCTCTCTCACCCCCTAACTCAGGACAGGATTCAACCACATCACGAGTTAATTCACCTGAGTATGCCATTATAAAAGGACCAAAAGACTTAAAGTTGACTCTCAAAAAGAAGAGCCAAAAAGACTGATGAACTGAATAGGAGAAGAGTTTGGTATCAGAACCATACCATATCTTAAAATGTTTTAAGACAGTTCTGTGTTTAAAAGAGGTTTGTAAAAAAGGTTAAAGACTGTTAATAATAAGTAATTCTGTTTAAGTTCTCCCAATTTAGTACCAAGGACTCCAGGTGAATCTTCCACAGAGCACTCCCCTAGGAGAAACTAAATTAGGAAGGACAGACCAAGAGAGGTTTAACCAGAGAAGCAGATAGAAGGAACTCTAAAGAGCTTGAAGGCTTTTTCTTAGTAAAGTCCCCAAGAGGCAAGGCCGGGTGGGCAGGCTGTGCAAGATGACCCACACCGGATTCTTGGGAAGGGCAGTAATGATGGCTCTGATTGCTGGAGGTGCTCTGGGGAGCCCAGGAGAGCCAAGCAGTGAGTGCTACCAACCCCTCTATGAGGAGGAAGAAGTGAGCTCCTTGTCTAGAGTCCACATCAATTCTAACCCTAATTGTGTTAACCTCTCCCAGTTGGTCCTTTATCAAGAAGAGAATGTATTGGATAGCCCAGAATACTGCCACTTTTAGGCAGCCACTCCTGGGAGAGTGCCCTATAGGAGAAGCCTGATTGTGCTTTGAATGTGATGCTACTGAAGCACGCCAGGTAGATTTGGTCAAAGAGAAACAGATAGTAAAAGCAATAAGAGAACAAGACCAGTTACAGGTAAGAACCTATTTATATATTCAGTTAAAAAATCAGCCAGGAACTGGATCTAACTAATTGTTGGGTTTGTGGAAGTACCCAGATGACTGAAATTTGGCCATGGGAAGGGATTAGTCTAGGACTATTGGAAGTCTTAAACTGGATACAGAATAAGCCAGAATTTAGTGTTGCAAAGGTGAAGGGAAAAGAACGATGGGAACTGAAAGCAAGAATAATAAGAGAAAAAGGTATTTTAAGAAAAGAGAAGGGGTACAGTACACCAGTAAGAGGAATGATTTGTAAAAGGTATTTAGCAGTAAAAACTCTGCTACCCAGTGGTAGCAGAGAGACCCAAATAAATTTTGGTCTGTTGAAAAAAAAGAAGGGAACAAGTGCATCCACCATGAAGCATATGAACTTAATGAGTGTGCTGAAAAAGGGATAAACCCCTTTTGGGGAATGAAAGAAAATTCTAAATATTGGGAATGCCCAACAGAAACTAAGAACACATTTTGGGGGGCCCCTAAACACCTGTTTTGGATCTGTGGCTCTACAGCATACACTAAATTGCCAGGAGACTGGTCTGGCACTTGCACCATTAGAATGATAAAACCAGCTTTCTTCTTATTACCCAAAGAAACTGGATCAAGTTTAGGAGTTCCTATATACAATGATTTAAGAAAAAACAAATCGAGGAGGCGAAGTGCAATAGAAATTGGGGGAATCCAAAATTGGACGAGCCAGGTTTGGACCCCAAGAAAAATTATTGAGACTTATGGCCCAGCCACTTGGGTTCAAGATGGGTCCTGGGGTTATCGGATCCCAATATTTATGTTAAACAGAATCATCAGGCTTCAGGCAGTATTAGAGATGAAGAGAGCAATCATTAGAAACATCTCAAACAAAATAAAAAAAACTAGCATATGTAAGTAACCAAGAATAGACTCCTACACTTGATTCCATTTGGTGGGATAACCTATGGACTTTCAAAGGAGACTGGTGTAAAAAGGTAGCTTTCATCTCTCTGTGTACCCTTGCTGGTTTGCTCTTTTTACCATGCTTACTTCCCTGCTTAATTAAATAGGTAAGATCTGCCGTGCAGACCAACCTACAGATCTCTGAAGAAATTAACCTGAAGACACTAGAAAAAGTAATAAAGTTAGCTAACCATGATTACCAGAGTGCTCAAAAAATTTATAATCAATACAAAAAATTAAAGAAATTCTATGCTCATGAGTCAGAAATTACAAGCTGATGCGAGCTTAAGTTTAAGCCTGATCAATGAAAACAAGGGGGGACTGTTATGAGTAGAAAAGTTGCCCATTTTTATAAAAGGTTTCAGAGTTCACAGGTTGGGCTAGTTGCTGCCAGGGTGGAGTTCTAACTGTTTGTTATTGTAATCACCTGTCGTTTTCGTTAACAACCTGTTGTTGATAGTTAAGTATTCCCCTTTTTGTCGAGTGGCACTGAGACAGAGTGAAAATCCCCCCCCCCCGAGTAAAAATCCATTTTGAATTAGGTGAAGTGTCTAGGAGAGGTGAAAAGTCTGTAAGGCCAAAGCTGAAGGGAACACTGTAGGACAGAGATAGTGAGGAGAAAGAAAAAAAAAAAAAACCCATAGAAAGGGTTACAAGGCCAGGCTGCCCTGGCCTAGGAATTCTTTTTGATAAAGAGGAACTGGCGATAAATGTCACACAGAATGAATATGTATGAACCTATTGTGAAACTGTATGCATGTGTATTTGGAAGGGGAGATAAAAGGAGATCTGAAGTTCTCAGAGGTATGCATGCCTTTTTTTGAGGAGAGCAATCTCCACATGGTCCAGAGCTGTAATAAACATACCAAGCTTTACAACTTTTACAAAGTTGTGGGGTTTTCTTCTTTTATCCACAAAACAGTACCCTGCTGCTTCCTGGAGGATGGCACCCAGGACAGTGAAGAGGAGGGGACATTGGGGTTGGCATGCCAATGACATCAGGGCTGGCATGCAAATGAAGAAGCCCCTCACCAAACCTAGCAGAAATCCCCTAAAAACAACGAACCAACATGGAATTGAGGGGTCGAAGTGATGTCTACACGTGAGAAACAGAATCCAGTGTCTGCTAAGACACTTGTAACACCTCACCCTAACCTAAAAAGATGTCGGCTGGACTAAGGACCTTGAATGTCAAACCAGAAAATCAGGAAGCTCCTGGTGCTCTCATGAAGACGGAAGCCCCAGCTCTGACAGCAGACAAAGCTACACATTTCCTCCTCCTCCATGCCACTCCTGGAAGCAGCAGCAGCGTGAGCGCAACCCATTGGTCCTTCCCACCCGAGCTGATTTTTAATGAAGGCATTAAAAAGGGGAAAGGTCTCCTGCCCTATTTATTTCACTTCCAGGAGTTACCTATTCACCAACTCCTTTCACCGCATCCATTGTCCAGGCTCCCGTGGGCCCGAGCCGGGTGCCCATGGAGCCCCGGCCCGGCGGGGCTGCGGGCCGGCACCGCGGCTCCCCGGGCAGCAGCCGGCCCTCTGATCCCTGCCCTCGGGAGCCCTTGGCCAGCGGCTGCTGGCCGCGCCTCAGGGCTGTGCGGCCAGGGGAGGCCGGGGCCGGGCGCAGGCAGCGTCCAGCCCAGGGGCTGAGCCCGCGCCAACCCTTCCCTCCTGCCGCTCTCTGCAGCTGGCACAGGACAGGAGCAGAGCAGCACCTGAGGGGGCAGCAGCACGAGCTGCAGCTGATCTGCACTGGTGAGTGAGGGCAGCGGGCTGGCAGCGGGGGCTGCCAGAGGGGAGCTGCAAGACCTGCCCTGGCTGTGGAGGGCTCTGCTTCCCGGGGCAAAGCACAATGAAATGTCAGGGCCACGTGGGCCGTCCGTGGCCAGCAGCTCTGGGCTGATCCCCTTGCTCCCTGCTCCCTCCTGGCCACGGCAAGAGCCGGCTGAGATGACCCTGGCAGGGGCCTCTCCTCGGCTCCCTGCAGATCCGGCACCTGACCTTGACTCTGTTCCTCTCTCTTGCAGCTCTTGAATGCCTGATGGAGGACATGAGCAGTCCCTTGTCAGAGCTGGCATTTCAAACAGTGCATGTCCTCCGAGCAGCACAGTATGGCCGATATTCCATCTTCCAGAGGCAGCACGATCAGCTGCGCAAGGCATGGAAGACTCGACCTCGTCTGTCTGGGCTTAGCTGGCTGCACTGCATGAGTGCTGTGGACACCTGATCCGGGAGGCCCTCTTTGCTGGGGCAACTTGAGCCAGCGGGGATTTTCCTTTTCTTTAAGACTTTTATTTTCCTCCCTTCAATTTTGTATCCTATGTAAATATAGAATGTGTTATATTATACAGACTCTAAGGAGATTTCTTTGCTGCCCAGGGTCCGTAGGGCTTAGGGGAGGAGGATGACAAGGGTACTCGTGCTCAGCCAGTTGCCCAGGCGTGCAGTGCTGCAGGGAAAATGGCCAGAAGCCCCTTGGCCTTTTGTGATTCTGCTGAAGCCTTTGTGCTGCCAACAGAGCGGCTGGGCAGGGGCCGGAGCTGCGGGGATCCTTCTCAGAGCGGTGCCTGGAGATGGCCACAAGCCCTGTGCCAGGCAGGAAGCGCCATCCGTGTCCTCCTGCCCGTGTGCTGCTGGCTGCCTTGCTGAGGGCTCCCAGGTGCCTCTGGACGGGGCTGCTCTGGAGCTGCTGTGGGGCTGCAGCGCTGCTGCCGGGCAGCTTGGCCGGGCTGGGGCAGGGCCTGAGGAGACAGCGCCACAAAGGGACAAGGTCCTGCGGAAGTCCTGACGGGACGAGGTAGTGGGAAGGAACAGGGGGGATGTGTGAGGGACGGGGTGGCAGGAATCTACAAGGGGACAGGAGGCCCCTGAGGAGCCGGGTGCTGGGAAGCCCTGAGGAATTGGGTGTCAGAGGGCACAAGCAGCCCCCAGGCAGCCGCCTTGTCCCTGGCACCCGGCTGCTCTGGTGCTTGCCCAGAGCGTCTCCCAGGCCTGCGGCAGAAGCCCTCGAGGCCGGGCCTCAGCAGGAGGGTGGGGGCACCCCTGAGGTGCCCAGGCTGGGCTGGCTGGGCACAGGGACAGCGGGGGGCTGGTGCCAGGGCACAGCCACTGGGTGCTGCCAATAAAGGGCAGGGGCAGAGGCAGGGCTGGCGGCCATCCCGGGCCCTGGCGGCTGCCCAGGCCACGGTGCCGTGACCGAGGCCCCCCTGACCCAGAGCTCTGGGCCCGCAGAGCTGCTGCCACCATGGGGAGGGCGGCCGCATCTCCTCCAGCAGGGCTGTGGAGTGGCTGCTGCCCCGGCGGCTCTGGGCCCCGCAGAAACAGCACCAGAGCGGGCTCAGCAACAGCAGCACCCGAACGGCGGCACCTGCTCAGCCAGGCGTCTGCACCCGCCGAGATGCCAGACGGGGGGAGCCCGGGGCAACAATGGCCCCTGCTTTGGCAAAAGGCTCAGCAGAGTTGGCCACAATGGCTCTCTCCTGACTTGCCATCCTCACAGCAACGCTTGGCTGCTTCACCTTCTGCCTGTGCCCCTGACTGACTTCCATTGCCGGGCTTGAGGGCAGACTCGCCTCCCACAGGCAGCGTCCCAAGGCAGCGCCATTGGTGCCATGGGCAGAGAGACACTCTGATGGGGCACCAGCCCTGCCATGCACCTGCCCTCCCTCTCCTCCATGCAGGCACCTTAACGACACATGCGTCAGCTCTGAAACGAAATCCTGGACTTGACTGGAACAATGGAGGCACTGGAGAAAAGCTGGGACTTCCATGGCTCAGTTTTCGTCTCCACTTGGGCAATCACAGAATGCCAGAACACTTTGTGGTGCAAAGTATCACAAAGATCATCCAGTTCCCACCACCCTGCCGTGGGCACAGGTGCTGTGCCGGTACAGCTGTCACTAGAACTGGAAGAACACTTTTCCATGTTTACCATTTCCTCTCCTGGGTATCAGGTTAACATGAAAAATCCAGCTGGTTACAGCTGAATAGTGTAGCTCACAGGATTTGGAGTCTCCAATGGGCCATGGTATGTCCATTCAGCCTTTGTTAGACCATCCAGATGGAGCTCAGCCTGTGCAGCCCAGGCACAAACAGCAGGCTGGTCCATTTCAGCATCCCAAATTCTTTGAGGCTTCCTGTGCACCCTGAGACTCCTGAATCCTGTGGATACTGAAATCCTGGTCGGGGAAAAAGCCAGGTAAACTTTCCCAGAAATTGTTCTAGCAAGTTTTGAGAAGGCTGAGATAAAGAAGGAAAACAATCTTGCAGCTGATGTTTGAAACAGTTGTTTTCTCATCAGATGTTTTACCAAAGGGTGATCCCTAATAAATCAACGGGTTACAGGTTTAGAACCAATCAGGTTCTGGGTGAACAACGTTGGTTATAAATATCGGGAGATTGTAATAAAGGAAGGTTTTATGCCATTTTAAAATGCATGGAGTGTGTCACTTGTTTATCCGTGCCATACTCAACAGGGATGAGAATCCCTTCTCAAACTCCCAGTTAGTGCTGTGCAGCACATGAGAAGACAGGAATCACCTCTTTGGCTCATTGTTGGGTTTGCTGCTCATGCCTAATGTAATCATTAGGAGTATATGCCAATGTAAAAATTATAACTGAACACCAGGGAATTTTTTTGTAGTGTAGTGTTTAAAATTAAACCCTTGTGTGACTGTTCAGAGACTCTGAAATGCAGTGTAAAAATGACAGCTTTGATATTTAAGAATCCCAGAAATGGCAGGGCTGGCACCAAAATGTTGACATGTGATTCATCTGGTCAAGGATTTGAATACTAATGCAGAAATGACAAAAATGTTAAAAGTAGTTTTCATTGGCAACCCATCTTAAATGGCATCAGAACACTTCCACGGGACAGGGTATGACACTGGGGACAGTGCTTGGCACTTAATGGCTTCAGATCTGAGAAAGAAATGTTTTGCCCGGCTTTACCCAGGAGTTCAGGTTTTCCCAGGGCTTTGATCGACTGGTCACTGCAGGTAGCTTTCACTAAATGCAAAAGGATGGAACAGCAGAACTCCTGGAGAAGGTGCCTTAGGGATAGCGTGAAAACTTTGAGAACGATCAGCAGGCTCTGGAAAACATTTTAAAAATGAAAAATCAAAAAGAGATAAAGCCCTAGGACTTTTCAGGCACAACTCTTTGGGTCTGGTAGAAATATTTGCCTTGCATCAGCTATGACACAGACAAACGGGCAGCACATTGAGAATTTAACATCACAGATTGGGCTATTGTTTTTCCCAGAAGAGCTGACAGGAGATCACATGAAACATGACTGTCTCTCTACAATCGAATCATCCAGGGAAACTCAGAAGCTGATGGTGTTGTGGTGCTAATGCCAATCCCTTCCATGAAAAATTCCATTCAGGACTGATAAACAGTTTCTGCCCTCTGACAGAGACCAAGTGTTGCCAGCAGTTGCTCCAGGTGCTGCGGCCATCAGCCCCTGCAGGAAGGAGCACAGCCCCCAATGCACGTGGGCTTTGGCTCCCTGTGGCACAGAAGCCCCCCGGGGGCACAGGACTCTGGGGCAGGAGACGGGCACCAGCGCTGCCAGGGCTCGGGGGGTGGCAGCTCTGCTTGGGCAGGGACTGTGCCCCAGCTGCTGATGTCAGCGCTGCCCGGGCCCCAGGGCTCAGAGCAGCATTGGTGCCCGGGCCCACACGTTCCTTGTGCGAGTCACACCCACGGGTTTAGGATGGCCTGGGCCGGGACGTGTCCCAAGGAGGCCGTGCCAGCGTCCCTGGAAGGCCCCGTGCCCTTCCCAGCGCGGCTGCGTCGGCAGCCCTGGGGGCTCCTTCTGCTGCCCTGAGCCCGCAGAGCAGGGCAGCGTTTGCTGATGCTCTGAGCCCTTCCTAAAGATCATCCTGTGGGGCTGCCTTAGACACCTGGGGCCAGGCATTCCTTCCAGCCTGGGCCACTTTGGCTGGGCTGGGGGCGGCCCCAGGGCAGGCGGCAGAGTGTGCAAGGGCCCTTGGTGACACGCTGCAGCATGGTCATTGTGACATGGAACCGGGTGTCCAAGGGCCCTTTGTGACACGTGGTGACATAGGAGCTGGCGGTGACAGGAGCAGGCCACAGTGCTCGGAGCAGGCGACGGGACAGGACGGGACAGAGCGGTGCCGTGAGGAGCCCCCGCACAGCGCGCTCGTTCGTGTCCTACCCGGAGCTTTTCCGAGGCGTTACTTCCACAGGTGACCTCGTGGAGACTGCGGGCCTTGCTGACCCGTGGCCTTCCCGAGGCTTCTCTTTTCCAGGTGTCCACAAGGCCAGACTTGGTGACTCAGAACTTTTCGGAGGCATCTCCCATCCTTCTGGCCTGTGCACTCAAGGAGTGATCCTGGGACTTAGTGACCAAAACCGTTTACAAGGTGTCTCCTGTCCTTGTGGCAGGAGCCCTCGACACCAAAGAGCAGGACTTGCTGTCCTGCAGTCTTCCTGAGGCTTCTGTGTCTCAGATGCCTTCAAGGCACAACTAAAGGACTTACTGACTCAGAACTTTCACAAGGCATATCTCTCTAAGGTGCCCTCAAGGACAGACTCTAGCATGGCAGGCAGATTTCTCAGCCTGTTTAAAGTCTCCCAGAGGAGAAAAGCCAAAGGCCCTGGAGCTGCCCCAGGAAAACAGCCTGAAAAGTCCAAGCAGCCACTGCAGGAGGGTGAGTGGCAGAGCTGGGCCACAGAGCTGATGGTGACAGCCAGCTGGGCCCCATGCCATGCCATGCCATGCCATGCCATCCCACCCCACGCACTGGGGGAATGACCATGGACAGAAGAGGGGCCGGGCAGACACCCTGCAGTGGCCCTGCTCCATCCCCTGGGCCATCCCAGGGCTCTCCCTGCCTAGGCAGCGCAGGGCTGGGCTGTGCTCTCCGGCCTCTCCCGCAGCCCCTCAGCTCTGGCTGCGCTCGCTCTTTGCCAGATGCAGCCCTGGAGCACACACAAGAGCAGGAATCCAGCCGTGGCCGGTTGCGCAAAACCCTGAAGGTACCTGCAGCCACCCCGACCTGGGCTGGGCCTGCTGTCCCTGCTCAGCTGAGCACCATGCTTGGACCATCCCTGCCTTCCCTATCCTTTATTCTCCTGCAGAGGTTCCGGAAATTCCTGCGCATTCCACGCAGGAAGACCAGCACTGCAGCAGCTGAGGGCACAGCCCAGGCTGACTCGGGGCTGACCGAGCTCCAGGCAGAGCCCGATGTCAGCCCAGATTTGGCTGAGCACTCTCAGGACTCTGACACCTCAGTGACTGAAATCTGGGAGAAGGCTGTTCTCACATCAATGACCGAGGATGTGGCCATCACAAACACTGACCATGGAGAGACTCAGGGCATTGCAAATACTGACACCAAACCAGATTCGGCTGAGTGCTCAGAAGACTCTGATGCTGCAATGAATTCCAGTGATCACAGGGCAAAGGATGACATGGCAGTGACTGAGGATGTCATCACAACCACCAACACTGGAGAGACTCAGGGAATCACAAATACTGACACAACGCCTGTTCCCACTAAGGATTTTTTTGAAGAGAGTTCTGTTTCTCCTCAGCAGCAGGTAAGCAGCCTGGGGCCAGGCCTGGAGGCCTGCCAGGATCATGTGTCCCCTCAAGCCATGGTCACTGGGCCCCCTC